>NW_025534731.1:97500-159867 GCF_020615455.1 Coregonus clupeaformis
CATTTCAGTGTAGTTCAACTGAGAGGAAACCACCACCCAGTTGTGTCCCTCCCAATCGACAGATTCAGTAGTGAACTAGGCGGGGCCCGTATCTAACGCATCTAGAACTGACTGCTGCTTTCAGAGCATAACACGGTACAAAACGAAATATGAATAGATTACAAATCTTATCTAAAAATGCGCAATTTGATAACCGCTTGAATAATTCCAGGCGTCCTATTATGAAAAATGATAAGAATTCAGTGTCCCAAAGAACGTGTGTAATTCTAGACAATCGAATAACTTTTTCCATTTCCGTTGTAACTTCTTCAACCCCGTCACGGGCAGGATATCGGCCAAAACGCTGATCTTTTTGTTCCCAACCGCGCGACTGAGAGCTGTCGTTGGATACAAACCGCGAAGAATACCGCGTTCTGCATTATGCATGACAACAAATACATTTATTGTCTGGGCAAACATTATGAGTTGGATTGTTTCACTCTCTGCTCCGCCATATTCTAGGCATTTGACCTGCTCTTCCGCAAACCGTGTATTGTGCATCCCCAGAAACCGGTCTCCCGTTTTCATTTGCAATAATGGAATCATTCTACCTCAAAACCGGGCATCATGAGCGTTATCCAGAGCGGTCGGAAAACGCCGCGCATGGCACAGATAGTAACAAAATCGCAGCGAATAGAAATGCGTGTAGATACATTACTTACAGTTATCCTCCGTAGCTCCAATCTGTTAGCACCTCTAGTCGCTCCGTCTGTCGCTTCTCTCTGGGTGAGGTTTTGCGTTTTCTCATGACGTTGCAGCCTCGGTTTGAGACGAGCACCACTCGACTGTGCTCAGCTATTGCAGTAGATGTACTAGAGCCTAGTGTAGAAATTTACCAATACATTACTTCACACCGATAATATATGACTGACTAACATTTACATTTTAGTCATTTAGCAGACAGTTTATTTTTCATACTGGCCCCCCTTGGGAATCGAACCCACAACCCTGGTGTTGCAAACGCCATGCTCTACATCCCTGCCGGCCATTCCCTCCCCTACCCTGGACCAATTGTGCGCCGCCCCATGGGTCTCCCGGTCGCGGCCGGCTACAACAGAGCCTGGATTCGAACCAGGATCTCTAGTGCTAACAGTGAGCTTCATTAGACAATGCACTATAGGAAGCCTACCCCAGCATTCAGTGGAGGCTCCTCAGAGGAGGACCATCCTCCTCAATTAATGTAATAAAAAGCTAAAAAATTGTGACAAATAAAAAAGGTATCCTTTTTAGATAAAACTTTCCTAAATATATTCACTTCACCAAATAATTGATTAAAACACACTGTTTTGCTATGGAGGTTTACATTAGCCTCAACAGCACTCTGTAGGGTAGCACCATGGTGTAGCCAGATGACAGCTACTTTCCGTGGATGGGGTGAGGGGGGAGGATGGGGTGAGGAGGGAGGTTGGGGTGAGGAGGGGGGAGGATGGGGTGAGGAGGGGGATGGGGGTGAGGAGAGAGGATGGGGGTGAGGAGGGGGGAGGTTGGGGTGAGAGGGAGGATGGGGGTGAGAGGGGGAGGTTGGGGTGAGAGGGGGAGGTTGGGGGTGAGAGGGGGGATGGGGTGAGAGGGGGGAGGTTGGGGGTGAGAGGGGGATGGGGTGAGAGGGGGAGGTTGGGGGTGAGAGGGGGGGATGGGGTGAGAGGGGGAGGTTGGGGTGAGAGGGGGAGGTTGGGGTGAGAGGGGGGATGGGGTGAGAGGGGGGAGGTTGGGGGTGAGAGGGGGGATGGGGTGAGAGGGGGGAGGTTGGGGGTGAGAGGGGGGAGGTTGGGGTGAGAGGGGGAGGTTGGGGGTGAGAGGGGGGATGGGGTGAGAGGGGGGAGGTTGGGGTGAGAGGGGGGAGGTTGGGGTGAGAGGGGGGAGGTTGGGGTGAGAGGGGGGAGGTTGGGGTGAGAGGGGGGATGGGGTGAGAGGGGGGAGGTTGGGGTGAGAGGGGGGAGGTTGGGGGTGAGAGGGGGGAGGTTGGGGTGAGAGGGGGGATGGGGTGAGAGGGGGGATGGGGTGAGAGGGGGAGGTTGGGGGTGAGAGGGGGGAGGTTGGGGTGAGAGGGGGAGGTTGGGGTGAGAGGGGGATGGGGTGAGAGGGGGAGGTTGGGGTGAGAGGGGGAGGTTGGGGGTGAGAGGGGGAGGTTGGGGTGAGAGGGGGGAGGTTGGGGTGAGGAGGGGGGATGGGGGTGAGAGGGGGGAGGTTGGGGTGAGGAGGGGGGATGGGGTGAGAGGGGGGAGGTTGGGGTGAGAGGGGGGATGGGGTGAGAGGGGGGAGGTTGGGGTGAGGAGGGGGATAGGGTGAGAGGGGGAGGATGGGTGAGGAGGGGGAGGTTGGGGGGAGGAGGGAGGATGGGGTGAGAGGGGGGAGGTTGGGGTGAGGAGGGGGAGGTTGGGGTGAGGAGGGGAGGTTGGGGTGAGGAGGGGGGATGGGGGTGAGAGGGGGGAGGTTGGGGGTGAGAGGGGGATGGGGTGAGAGGGGGAGGTTGGGGTGAGGAGGGGGGATGGGGTGAGGAGGGGGAGGTTGGGGGGAGGAGGGAGGATGGGGTGAGAGGGGGGAGGATGGGGTGAGAGGGGGGAGGTTGGGGTGAGGAGGAGGAACTTTGGTTAAACAGCTGTTATCTACATCTTTCTGAAATGCCCCAGTAATTTGACATGCGAAGTGCCAATTGCTGCAGTGCTCCGATAGCTAGTAAGCTAACCCCGTCGGCTACAGCAGGAGACCACCAGATGAACGCCACATAAAGCAAAAACCACAAGTGTAGTTTAGCCAAATTCAATTACCACGCTAGATTACCGTGACGTACAGTACATGCCCACTGTTTTCCCCCAACACAGTACCATTTGAACAGCCGTGTCGTTTCAGGTCATAGGTCACAGTCACGCCATGAAGAAGAGCGTGGTGCTGTACGGCTAGTGTCTGGTGCGGCCGTCAGGGTGGTCACATCTCCAGAGGACGGAGGCCACATCATGGCTCCCTCCCAAATGGCATCCTATCCCCTTTATAGTGCACTATTTTTGACCTGGGTCCTATTGGGAATAGGGTGTCATTGGGGATGCTGCCGATGGCTGTAGCCGGCAGGGCCTGAGCAGAGCAGAGGGCTGGAGGGAGTGGGCTCACATTCCTACTGCCGGAGAAGCATACTTGGCATTCCTTCCCTCTTGCAGTCAGTCTCTCTCAATTAGATTTTTTGATTTCCACTGGGCTTTCAGTCTTACATTTTACTCATTTAGCAGACGCTCTTATCCAGAGTGACTTACAGGAGCAATTAGGGTTGAGTGCCTTGCTCAAGGGCACATCGGCAGCTTTTTCACCTAGTCGGCTCTGGGATTCAAACCAGCGAGAGAGAGAGAGAGAGAGAGAGAGAGAGAGAGAGAGAGAGAGAGAGAGAGAGAGAGAGAGAGACAGCGAGAGAGAGAGAGAGAGAGAGAGAGAGAGAGAGACAGAGACAGAGAGAGAGAGAGAGAGAGAGAGAGAGAGAGAGAGAGAGAGACAGAGAGACAGAGAGAGAGAGAGAGAGAGAGAGAGACAGAGAGACAGAGAGAGAGAGAGAGAGAGAGAGACAGAGATAGAGACAGAGAGAGAGAGAGAGAGAGACAGAGAGAGAGAGAGAGAGAGAGAGAGAGAGAGAGAGAGAGGCAGAGACAGAGACAGAGAGAGAGAGACAGAGAGAGAGAGAGAGAGAGAGAGAGAGAGAGAGAGAGAGAGAGAGAGAGAGAGAGAGACAGCGAGAGAGAGAGAGAGAGAGAGAGAGAGAGACAGAGAGAGAGAGAGAGAGAGAGAGAGAGAGAGAGAGAGAGACAGAGAGAGAGAGAGAGAGACAGAGACAGAGACAGAGACAGAGAGACAGAGAGACAGAGAGAGAGAGAGAGAGACAGAGAGACAGAGAGAGAGAGAGAGACAGAGAGAGAGAGAGAGAGAGAGACAGAGACAGAGAGAGACAGAGAGAGAGAGAGAGAGAGAGAGAGAGAGAGAGAGAGAGAATGGCGCTCTGCGAGACAGGGACACTTTCACTCAGCTGGAAGTTACTGGCAGAGCGCTGGGATTTGGTACAAAGTCCAGAAAAGTGTGTTGAAGACATGCAGAGGAAGAGTGGCGTCAGAGTTCTGGTGTCAGACCAGGGTTGTGCTTCTGGCAAGGTACATTCAGGACAGGCAGCCACTACTAACCCTACTACTGATCGTCAAGACCCCCTCTATCCGGGCATTTAAGGCTCCAAGCCTCAGGATCTCCGAATACCTCTCTGTCAGCGCATGCTGAAACATGCAGAGGGTAGCATGTCTGTCTAGGGTAAATGATCTATAAACGTTCTATTGCTCTGCTATACAATCAGGAACTGTGGACACATATAGAGGATTATCATACAGGAAACCAAATAGAAAATATTGATACAACAAACTAAAAATGTAAGATAGGGTTGACAATGACCATAGGAGTTGGCTATACGCCACCAACAGATCTGGGACCAGCCTAGAGCTGTATCATTTGTGCTAATCAAGTGGAATATCACCATAGCTCTCTCCTCCTCCTCAACAGGAAAGATACACCAGGAACTCTTGTCATGGTGTCTTTGAGGACCGCTGGAAACTCATGGGGGCATTTTCTATTCTTATTAACGTCTTCCTTCTGGGGGCGGAGCCTAGCTGAGCTCTCTGTCTTCCTTCTGGGGGAGGAGCCTAGCTGAGCTCTCTGTCTTCCTTCTGGGGCGGAGCCTAGCTGAGCTCTCTGTCTTCCTTCTGGGGAGGAGCCTAGCTGAGCTCTCTGTCTTCCTTCTGGGGCGGAGCCTAGCTGAGCTCTCTGTCTTCCTTCTGGGGCGGAGCCTAGCTGAGCTCTCTGTCTTCCTTCTGGGGCGGAGCCTAGCTGAGCTCTCTGTCTTCCTTCTGGGGCGGAGCCTAGCTGAGCTCTCTGTCTTCCTTCTGGGGCGGAGCCTAGCTGAGCTCTCTGTCTTCCTTCTGGGGCGGAGCCTAGCTGAGCTCTCTGTCTTCCTTCTGGGGAGGAGCCTAGCTGAGCTCTCTGTCTTCCTTCTGGGGGAGGAGCCTAGCTGAGCTCTCTGTCTTCTCTCTTGTCTTCATAACATTTGTCCCGCATCATCAACTCTTAGGCTGTCCCAAATGGCACCCTATTCCCTATTAAGCGCACTACTTTTGACACATCCCTTCCCCCCTGACAGTTAAGGGTTCCTAAGGAGAAGAAAGGGGTAAGGGAAGGAGAGTGGTGTTTCTGGAGAAGTTTCTAGACTGTTGAAGAGGAAGAGGAAGGGTGTTGCCCTAGTGTGTGACATCTTTGTGAACGAGGTCTTGGCGCCGTCTGTTTCTGTGAGGGAGTGCTTCTTCAGCCATTACTTACTGACACATGCCCACTTGACCACTGTCTATAGCAGTACACTATAGGCAATAGGGTACCATTTGGGACAGCCAGTATAGGGAGTAATCAACAAGTTAAATCCTGTGGAATTGTCACGCCCTGATCTAGAGAACTCTTGTTGGTTGGGGTCAGGGTGTGAGTTTCAGTTTGAGATCTATGTGATCGTATTCTATGTTGGAGATCTAGTATGTGTATGTCTAGGTTTGGCCGGGTGTGATTCCCAATCAGAGGCAGCTGTCGCTCGTTGTCTCTGATTGGGGATCATACTTAGGTAGCCTGGTTGCCTACCTTAGTTGTGGGATCTTGACTCGTGTTTGGCTTGTTGTGTGTAGCCACTGTTTGAGCTTCACGTTTTGTTATTTTGTCAAGTGTTTATTCGTCTTAATAAACATGTACGCTGCACCTTGGTCTGACCCATCTCTCAACGATCGTGACAGGAATAGACTACATTTGAGTATCATAACAAGAAGCACTGTGTGAGCCCGGTGTAACCAGTCAACACAGCTACCAACCAACCCGGCTATGAATCCATTACTCTGTAATTACCAGGCAACCACGCAATCACCCAATTTCCTAAGCAACAGCTAGGTAAACACAATAGGATGTACAAGCTCACTTCCTGTGACCAATATATTAGCAGCTCAAAGGGCCATGAACCACAACGTGCTGTAACATGGAGAGTGGTTTGACAGTGTTGCAACATCAAGCATTGATTCTTCAGACATCCAGTCAAAGTAAATAGTAGGGTATAGATGTATGGAAATAATGCCTTTATAAACCCTCTATGAGGCCTAGATGTAAAAGTCTTGTTGCCATGGCAAAATACCAGATGTAAGGAGCCTTTAGATCACCCATGTAGGCTACGACTTGGCTTATAACGATTTGTGAAGCACATATGTAGTGCCCTTTATAAATGCCTTCATAAAGCCTTAATGTGGTAATGAGTTGTCTGTTAAAAGAGGGACTGTAGCGGTGGACCCACAGCTGAAGGGCGGGAGGAGGAAGACTGTTAGTCAGAGATCTGTTAAAGGGGGGGGCTCCTCCAACAGAGCAGCGTCATTAAACTACAGGAAGGAACGACAGAGAGAATGTTTGTTTCCCATCTTCCGGAGAGTTCTAAGAATGTTGCTGATTAGCGGTGCTCCTCGACAGACCTCGTCATTCCCTGACGGACGTACAGGGACACAGCGTCGGTCGGCCACGGCAACCAACCAACCAACCAACCGCTGGCCGGATGGAGGGATGGGGGATCCGATAGTGAGCTGAGGGGTAAGGGGTGAGGCCTAGTCACCTCAGAGAGCAGGAGAGGAGCGTGTTCTGTAAGAGGAAGTGTGTGTTGGGAAATGGAGCTGATACCAAGAAGCAATGATATAATGTACTGACAGAAGAGTTACACTGATACCAATTAGCTACTGGTGAGTTACACACAGTGTGAAGGGAGAGAAGTCAGAGGACACACACACACACACACACACACACACACACACACACACACACACACACACACACACACACACACAACCACTAGTAATAGAGTTAGAGAAATGACCAGAGTCCCCTAAGCAGTTATCAGGAAGGCTCAATAAAAGTCAACAGCTGAGGTGGTATGTCTCTGTATTTCAAATCAAATCAAAGTTTATTGGTCACGTACACAGTTTAGCAGATGTTATAGCGGTTGCAGCGAAATGCCTTACGTTACTAGCTCTTAACAATGCAGTCAAATGTCAAACAATGTACATAAATAATCAAGAAGATCATGATCAAGAAATCAAGAAATGTCGTAAACAAATCCAATGAACAACCCAAATAGCACTGTTTTAGTAATCCAAATGCAATCTATACGTATCTACACCGGATGAGTTCACACAATATATACTAAGAATGATATGTACAGCAGCAGATATATTACAGCGAGCTATGTGAAGAATCCAGTACATAAATAAATATGAGGTGTGTACAAACAGTGTAAATAAAATACAATGTACAGTGGTAGAAATATTAGAATGAGCTATGTGGAGAATACAGTATTTAAATACACAGTACCAAACCCCCTGACAAAATTGATAGAATTGCAGGAAATTAGCTTCTGGACCAGAGTCCATGTAAATGGTGTGTATAGACAGTATGGACAGTATATAATAATAATAATATAATATGCCATTTAGCAGACGCTTTTATCCAAAGCGACTTACAGTCATGCGTGCATACATTTTTGCGTATGGGTGGTCCCGGGGATCGAACCCACTACCTTGGCGTTACAAGCGCCGTGCTCTACCAGCTGAGCTACAGAGGACCACATATTGATAGAAAAGATTTGTACAGCAGTAGTTATATAGGATGAGCCTTCACTAGAATACAGTATATACATATGAAGTGGGTAAAACAGTATATAAACATTATTACAGTGACCAGTGTTCAATGTCTATGTACATAGGGCATCAGTCTCTAAGGTGCAGGGTAGAGTACTGGGAGGTAGCTGGCTAGTGACATTGACTAAGGTTCAAATTAAATTGTATTTGTCACGTGCGCCGAATACAACAGGTGTAGACCTTACCGTGAAATGCTTACTTACAAGCCCTTAACCCACAATGCAGAGCAAGAAATAGAGTTAAGAAAATATTGACTAAATAAACGAAAGTAAAGAAAAAAATATTATAATAACAATAAAGAGGCTATATACAGGAAGTACCGGTACCAAGTCAATGTGCAGGAGGCTATATACAGGAAGTACCGGTACCGAGTCAATGTGCAGGAGGCTATATACAGGAAGTACCGGTACCAAGTCAATGTGCAGGAGGCTATATACAGGAAGTACCGGTACCGAGTCAATGTGCAGGAGGCTATATGCAGGAAGTACCGGTACCGAGTCAATGTGCAGGAGGCTATATACAGGAAGTACCGGTACCGAGTCAATGTGCAGGAGGCTATATACAGGAAATACCGGTACCGAGTCAATGTGCAGGAGGCTATATACAGGAAGTACCGGTACCGAGTCAATGTACAGGAGGCTATATACAGGAAGTACCGGTGCCGAGTCAATGTACAGGAGGCTATATACAGGAAGTACCGGTACCGAGTCAATGTGCAGGAGGCTATATACAGGAAGTACCGGTACCGGTACCGAGTCAATGTGCAGGAGGCTATATACAGGAAGTACCGGTACCGAGTCAATGTGGGGGGTACAGGTTAGTCCAGGTAATAACGAGGCTATATACAGGAAGTACCGGTACCGAGTCAATGTGGGGAGTACAGGTTAGTCCAGGTCATAATGAGGCTATATACAGGGGGTACCGGTACCGAGTCAATGTGGGGGGTACAGGTTAGTCCAGGTAATAAAGAGGCTATATACAGGGGGTACCGGTACCGAGTCAATGTGGGCGGTACAGGTTAGTCCAGGTAATAAGAGGCTATATACAGGAAGTACCGGTACCGAGTCAATGTGGGGGGTACAGGTTAGTCCAGGTAATAACGAGGCTATATACAGGAAGTACCGGTACCGAGTCAATGTGGGGGGTACAGGTTAGTCCAGGTAATTTGTACATGTAGGTAGGGGTAAAGTGACTATGCATAGATAATAAACAATGATAAACAATGATTAATTGTTCAGCAGTCTTATGGCTTGGGGTAGAAGCTGTTAAGGAGCCTTTTGGACCTAGATTTGGCGCTCCGGTACCGCTTGCCGCGTGGTAGCAGAGAGAACAGTCTATGACTTGGGTGACTGGAGTCTTTGACAATTTTTTAACAGGGTCCCAGTGGTCTCTGGGTCTCTCCCTAGAGCAGGCACTAACAGGGCCCCAGTGGTCTCTGGGTCTCTCCCTAGAGCAGGCACTAACAGGGCCTCAGGAAGGAGATGCCTGTATCATAACAGGTTGCTTGAAGAGTTTGATACTGGCTCTCTATAGTTCATCCACCTCCATAGTACCTGGTCATGTGATGAGGGTAGCTACACTGATGGTCATGTGATGAGGGTAGCTACACTGCTGGTCATGTGATGAGGGTAGCTACACTGCTGGTCATGTGATGAGGGTAGCTACACTGATGGTCATGTGATGAGGGTAGCTACACTGATGGTCATGTGATGAGGGTAGCTACACTGATGGTCATGTGATGAGGGTAGCTACACTGATGGTCATGTGATGAGGGTAGCTACACTGATGGTCATGTGATGAGGGTAGCTACACTGCTTCTTCACCCACTCAGAAGAGGCAGATGGATGACAGAGAGAGAGAGAGAGAGAGAGAGAGAGAGAGAGAGAGAAAAGGTCAATGGTTGTCGCGTGGCGAAAGTGAGTCCATTATGTGGCATTGTATACAGGCCCTGAAAGAGCAGGCTCTCAGCAGTAAGACAGAAGTACTGGAGCAGCTATGATCCTCTTCCTCCTCCTCCTCCTCCTCCTCCTCCTCCTCCTCCTCTGCCACTTAACCAGCATGGCTACCACAGCATTCTGCAGTGATACGCCATCCCATCTGGTTTGGGCTTAGTGGGACTATCATTTGTTTTTCAATAGGACAATGACCCAAAACACACCTCCAGGCTGTGTATGGGCTATTTTACCAAGAAGGAGAGTGATGGAGTGCTGCATCAGATGACCTGGCCTCCACAATCCCCCGACCTCAACCCAATTGAGATGGTTTGGGATGAGTTGGACTGCAGAGTGAAGGAAAAGCAGCCAACAAGTGCTCAGCATATGTGGGAACTCCTTCAAGACTGTTGGAAAAGCATTCCAGGTGAAGCTAGTTGAGAGAATGCCAAGAATGTGCAAAGCTGTCATCAAGGCAAATGGTGGCTATTTGAAGAACCTCAAATATAAAATATGTTTTGATTTGTTTAACACTTTTTTGGTTACTACATGATTCCATATGTGTTATTTCATAGTTTTGATGTCTTCACTATTATTCTACAATGTAGAAAATTGTAAAAATAAAGAAAAACCCTTGAATGAGAGGGTGTATCCAAACTTTTGACTGGTACTGTAAGTATTTACACCCTTTGCTATAAGACTCGAAATTGAGCTCAGGTGCAACCTGTTTCCATTGATCATCCTTGAGATGTTTCTACAACTTGATTGGTAAATTCAATTGATTGGACATGATTTGGAAAGGGACACACACGTCTATATAAGGTCCCACAGTTGACAGTGCATGTCAGAGCAAAAACCAAGCCATGAGGTCGAAAGAATTGTCCGTAGAGCTCCGAGACAGGATTGTGTAGAGGCACAGATCTGGGGAAGGGTACCAAAACATTTCTGCAGCATTGAAGGTGCCCAAGAACACAGTGGCCTCCATCATTCTTAAATGGAAGAAGTTTGGAACCACCAAGACTCTTCCTAGAGCTGGCCACCTGGCTAAACTGAGCAATCGGGTGAGAAGTGCCTTCGTCAGGGAGGTGACCAAGAACCCGATGGTCACACTGACAGAGCTCCAGAGTTCCTCTGTGGGGATGGGAGAACCTTCCAGAGGGACAACCATCTCTGCAGCACTCCACCAATCAGGCCTTTATGGTAGAGTGGCCAGATGGAAGCCACTCCTCAGTAAAAGGCACATGACAGCCCGCTTGGAGTTTGCCAAAAGGCACCTAAAGGACTCTCAGACCATGAGAAACAAGATTCTCTGTCTGATGAAACCAAGATTGAACTCTTGAGGAAACCTGGCACCATCCCTACGGTGAAGCATGGTGGTGGCAGCATAATGCTGTGGGGATGTTTTTCAGCGGCAGGGGCTGGGAGACTAGTCAGGATTGAGGGAAAGATGAACGGAGCAAAGTACAGAGAGATCCTTGATGAAAACCTGCTCCAGAGCGCTCAGGACCTCAGACTGGGGTGAAGGTTCACCTTCCAACAGGACAACGACCCTAAGCACACAGACAAGACAACGCAGGAGTGGCTTCGGGACAAGTCTCTGAATGTCCTTGAGTGGCCCAGCCAGAGCCCGTACTTGAACCTGATGGAACATCTCTGGAGAGACCTGAAAATAGCTGTGCAGCGACGCTCCTCATCCAACTTGAAAGAGCTTGAGAGGATCTGCAGAGAAGAATGGGAGAAACAAGCTTGTAGCGTCATACCTAAGAAGACTCAAGGCTGTAATCGCTGCCAAAGGTGCTTCAACAAAGTACTGAGTAAAGGGTCTGAATACTTATGTAAATGTTATATTTCAGTTTTTTATGTATTTTTTATTTGGAAACATTTCTAAAAACCTGTTTTTGCTTAGTTTTTATTATTAATATCACTGTGTGTAGATTGATGAGGGGGAAAAAAACAATTTAATAAATTTTAGAATAAGGCTGTAACATAACAAAATGTGGAATAAGTCAAGGGGTCTGAATACTTTCCGAATGCACTGTATACGTGAAGTCTTTTTACTTTATTTTTTATTTTACCTTTATTTAACTAGGCAAGTCAGTTAACTAGGCAAGTCAGTTAAGAACAAATTCTTATTTACAATGACGGCCTACACCGGCCAAACCCGGACGACGCTGGGCCAATTGTGCGCCGCCCCATGGGACTCCCTATCACGGCCGGTTGTGATACAGCCTGGAATTGAACCAGGGGGTCTGTAGTGACCCCTCAAGCACTGAGATGCAGTGCCTTAGACCGCTGAGCCACTCGTCTGGTGAACTGTCTAATCCAGGGGTGTCAAACTCATTTTAGCTCAGGGGCCACATGGAGGAAAATCTATTCCCAAGTGGGCCGGACCGGAAAAATCATGGTATATATAACTTAAAAACAACAACTTCAGATTGTTTTCTTTGTTTTAATACAATCAACATACAACATAAAGCTGGAGCCTGAGGACAGTGTGTCCAAAATAGTACAAGCACAACATCACTATTAATCATAAAACACGTCAAGTTTATTTGAAAATTCTAAAGAAAAAGAACACACAAACACACAATGCCTCAGTGATTAACAGAACTGTTTCACAGATCACAGAACTATATCAGGGTGTCATTTCTCAGGCAGAAATGTAGATAAAAATAATGAAATCCTGTTCCCCAAACAAGTGCAAGAACCACAGAGTCAAGAATAGGTTAAATATACAAATAAAATAAAATCAATTAAAAACAATAGCACATCAACATAAAAACATATAAACATAAAGCTGGAGCCTGAGGACAGTGTCCAAAAGCACAACATCACTATTAATCATAAAACACCTCAAGTTATTTGAAAGTTCTGAGGACAAACAACACACAAACACACAATGCCTCAGTGATTAACAGAACTGTTTCACAGATCACAGAACTATATCAGGGTGTCATTTCTCAGGCAGAAATGTAGATAAAAATAATGAAATCCTGTTCCCCAAACAAGTGCAAGAACCACAGAGTCAAGAATAGGTTAAATATACAAATAAAATAAAATCAATTAAAAACAATAGCACATCAACATAAAAACATATAAACATAAAGCTGGAGCCTGAGGACAGTGTCCAAAAGCACAACATCACTATTAATCATAAAACACCTCAAGTTATTTGAAAGTTCTGAGGACAAAGAACACACAAACACACAATGCCTCAGTGATTCACAGAAGTATATCACAGATCACAGAACTATATCAGGGTGTCATTTCTCAGGCAGAAATGTAGATCAAAATAATGAAATCCTGTTCCCCAAACAAGTGCAAGAACCACAGAGTCAAGAATAGGTTAAATATACAAATAAAATAAAATCAATTAAAAACAATAGCACATCAACATAAAAACATATAAACATAAATCTGAAAGCGTTGCTCAAACTCCCGTAACAGTCCCGTTATTTTATCTTTGAACCGCTTCATGTCTGCCACATGTTGGGTCGCGCACACATTTTTCAGACAGGGGAAGTGAGCTGCATCACCACCGGCAAGTTGCGTCTCCCACAATGACAGCTTCAACTTGAAAGAACGTATGCTGTCATAATACTGCGTGACAACTTTGTTGCGCCCTTGCAGCTGTTTGTTCAAGTTATTCAGGTGCTCTGTAACATCCACCATAAATGCAAGGTCTTGCATCCATTCTGCAGAATGAAATTCTAACACTGGTTTGCCCTTTTCTTCCATGAACTGTTCAATTTCTTCTCGTAAATCAAAGAAACGCCTCAGCACAGCACCTCGGCTTAACCATCTTACCTCAGTGTGGTATGGCAGGCCATAGATGTGGTCTTTCTCTCTGAGAAGGCTGTCAAACTGACGGTGATTCAGGCTTCTGGATCGGATGAAATTAACAGTTTGGATGACCACCTTCATGACGTTATCCATCTTTAATGACTTGCAACACAAAGCCTCCTGGTGCAAAATACAGTGAAAAGTCAAAAAATCACGTCCTCCATTTGCAGATTGCACTTTCTCTCTGAACTTTGTCACAACGCCTGCTTTTTTCCCGATCATTGAGGGCGCACCATCTGTAGCCAGGCTGACAGCGCGGGACCAGTCCACTCCGACCCTGTCCAGCGCGCCGACGAGTGCGGTAAAAATATCAGCTGCTGTCGTTGTATCTGTCAATGTGTCATCAACTCCGCGGATGAAAATGGCCAGTTGTGCAACATCTGTAATGTCCGTGCTTTCATCAATTGCAACCGAAAACGCAATAAATGACTTTACTTTTTGCTTCAACTGGCTGTCCAAATCCACTGAAAGATCGGAAATCCTGTCTGCAACTGTGTTTCTTGTCAGGCTGATATTTGTAAAAGCCTGCCGCTTTTCAGGGCACACAATCTCCGCTGCCTTCTTCATGCATGTTTTTACAAATTCACCCTCACTAAATGGTTTTGAAGCCACTGCGATTTCATTAGCAATGAGGTAGCTAGCTTTCACTGCAGCGTCACTGATGTCTCGGCTGTGAGTAAACACAGACTGCTGTTTCTTCAGACCCGCCAACAGTTCATTCACCTTCTCTCATCTCCGCTGTCCTTGAAAGTTGTCATATTTGTCGGCATGAAGACTCACATAGTGGCGACGAAGGTTATATTCTTTCAGCACTGCAACATGCTCTGAACACACCAAACATACAGCTTTCCCATTCAATTCCGTGAATAAATAGGATGACCATTTTTCTTGGAACACTCTGCACTCTGCGTCCACTTTTTTCTTTTTTGACAGAGACATATTGGGGCAATGAGGGTGCCAAAGCACATAATGTTAAAAGTAGAAGCCGTAATAAATATCGCGGGCAAAACAAAGTAGCTCATTGGCTGCACGTGCTTGACCTACTTGCTCTGCCCCGGTATAAACAGTTTGCTTGCTTAACACAATTGCTATTGCGCCATCCAGTGGACGCAATTGGAACAGCAGTTTATTTTATTGAAAAATTGCAGCGCATTTTTATACTTAACAAAATTATTATTATTATTATTATATATATATATATATTTTTTTTTTTTTCCAAAATCATCTCGCGGGCCGGATTAAACCCGTTTGCGGGCCTGATCCGGTCCGCGGGCCGGACGTTTGACAGCCCTGGTCTAATCAGACTAGTGAAAAATCACTGTTGCAATCAAAACCAGCTGAAATGTATTGATCAGGGGGTGCGTTCCCAAATGGCTCCGTGTTCCCTATATAGTGCACTACTTTTGATGGGCTCTTTAAAGGGAATAGGGTGACATTTGGGATGCAGCCCAGTTCTACGCATGCTGTACTTCACCTTTCGGTCTGCTCTCACTGAAGCCTCCGTCCATATGAGCTCTAACAGGAGGGCCTGTTTACTAGTCATGTTATTAACACTCAAAGAGGGTGTGTGTGTGTGAGAGAGAGAGAGAGAGAGAGAAAGACCGAGAGAGAGAGAGAGAGAGAAAGTGTGTGTCTAACGGTGCTAAGGCCAGAGGAGGAAGCATCTCTCTCTCTCTCTCTCTCTCTCTCTCTCTCTCTCTCTGTCTCGATGTCTCTCTCTCTCTCTCTCTCTCTGTCTCTGTCTCTCTCTCTCTCTCCCTCTCCATCCCTGCTCTGAGATATATCAAAGCCTGCGTTGCCAGGAGACAGCCTGAATGCATCAATACCGTGATCTCTCTGTTAATTAGCTGTAAATATTCATATTCTCTCCTTTTCTCCCTCTTTCCCTTTCTCTGCCTCTCCGTCCACTGACCCAGTAGTATAGTAGTCCTGGAGTGGTGAACTGGGCCTCGTCTGACCCAGTAGTATAGTAGTCCTGGAGTGGTGAACTGGGCCTCGTCTGACCCAGTAGTATAGTAGTCCTGGAGTGGTGAACTGGGCCTCGTCTGACCCAGTAGTATAGTAGTCCTGGAGTGGTGAACTGGGCCTCGTCTGACCCAGTAGTATAGTAGTCCTGGAGTGGTGAACTGGGCCTCGTCTGACCCAGTAGTATAGTAGCCCTGGAGTGGTGAACTGGGTCTCGTCTGACCCAGTAGTATAGTAGTCCTGGAGTGGTGAACTGGGCCTCGTCTGACCCAGTAGTATAGTAGTCCTGGAGTGGTGAACTGGGCCTCGTCTGACCCAGTAGTATAGTAGTCCTGGAGTGGTGAACTGGGCCTCGTCTGACCCAGTAGTATAGTAGTCCTGGAGTGGTGAACTGGGCCTCGTCTGACCCAGTAGTATAGTAGTCCTGGAGTGGTGAACTGGGCCTCGTCTGACCCAGTAGTATAGTAGTCCTGGAGTGGTGAATTGGGCCTCGTCTGACCCAGTAGTATAGTAGTCCTGGAGTGGTGAACTGGGTCTCGTCTGACCCAGTAGTATAGTAGTCCTGGAGTGGTGAACTGTTCCGGGTCCCAAATGGCACCCTATTCGCTATATAGTGCACTACTTTAGACCAGGGCCCATAGGAGCAGCCCATAGGGCTCTGGTAAAAAGTAGTGCCCTATATAAGGAATAGGGTGCCATTTGGGACTCAAAACTGTTGAACTGGTGAACTGTGGGTCTGTAGTGACCTCTGACCCTTTAAGGGTGAGGAAACAAAGAACAGCTGTGGAGCACTGAAGGGTGTCTCTGTGTGTGTCTCTCTGTGTGTGTGTGTCTCTGTGTGTGTGTCTCTGTGTGTGTGTCTCTCTGTGTGTGTCTCTGTGTGTGTGTGTCTCTCTGTGTGTGTGTCTCTCTGTGTGTGTCTCTGTGTGTGTGTCTCTGTGTGTGTGTGTCTCTCTGTGTGTGTGTCTCTCTGTGTGTGTGTGTCTCTGTGTGTGTGTGTCTCTGTGTGTGTGTCTGTGTGTCTCTTTGTGTGTGTGAGTCATGTGGTATTTGGTGTTGTCATGTAATGGAGGAGCAGTCTCATCGTTGCCGGCACTTAGTTCATAACACAAAGAGATCAACGCGTCCGTGACAAGAGGGACTCTTTTCTTTCTGAGCTACTGGAAGTGTGAGGGTGGACGAACAAGTGTGTGTGTGTGTGTGTGTGTGTGTGTGTGTGTGTGTGTGTGTGTGTGTGGAGCTGTTTGAAGAGTGTGAGGGTGAACAAGGCCTGCTGTGGTGCTGAGCTGAGCTCATCCCATCAGAGACACTGGGCGCCCAGTCTGTCTGTGTGTGTGTGTGTGTGTGTGTGTGTGTGTGTGTGTGTGTGTCCGACCGGACCGTGCCTAGCTCTGCCAAACGGTAAGCCAGCCCTGCAAAGATCAGATCAGTACAATCCCTGTGAGAATCAGTGCCAGTTGCTACCCACAACAGTTTTCAACGAGGATATTTTGTCACAAGGTGAATTTCAAATCACTTCCTGAATCGACTGAATTGAGAACCGAATTGGCCCCCCCAAACCTGCTGCATCTGTCATAAACGAGAGAACAGATTCAACCCCAATGAACCCTTCATATTACCTGTCCTCTATTCCGCTCTCACATCAAAAACCTCCTCTATCAATGAGACACAGCAGGAAACAGCCTGTAAGAGAGCCAGGCAACCAGGCTTAGTGTCGTAGCAACATGAGTGGCATGAATGACAGGTGAACTGAAGAGGTCCGTGTGGCACTAGTAAGATGGAAAATATTCCATCATTAGAAATACATTTTAGTCATTTAGCATACACTCTTATCCAGAGCGACTGACAGTTAGTGAGTGCATACATTTTTCATACTGGCCCCCCCCATGGGAATCGAACCCACAACCCTGGCGTTTCAAACACCATGCTCTACCAACTGAGCTACAGGAGCATACAATATCATTAGGCCTAGTAAACATGGACACTCAGGCTCTGTCATTTATATCATATAATATTTATATATTATTGTTGTTACTCTAATAGCCCCTAATACAATACTGCACATAGCCATGTTGCAAATGACTGACACTGAGCCGATTGTAGTTATCTAAGGGTTTGTAGCGCCCCCTTCTGGGCATTCTATACCGCTGCATAGGCTGGCTATTCTTTCATGTTGCAGAACACCTTCAAACTGGAATCAATAAAAAGAGAGAGGAAATAAATACCCACTTCAATAGCTATTATTAGGCTGAAGACAGTGTAGACTATCTCTCTCTCTGTCTATTATTAGGCTGAAGACAGTGTAGACCATATCTCTCTCTCTCTCTCTCTCTCTCTCTGTCTATAATTAGGCTGAAGACAGTGTAGACTACCTCTCTCTCTCTCTCTCTCTCTCTGTGTGTCTATAATTAGGCTGAAGACAGTGTAGACTATCTCTCTCTCTCTCTCTCTCTCTCTCTCTCTCTCTCTCTCTCTCTCTCTCTCTCTCTCTCTCTCTCTCTCTCTCTCTCTCTCTCTCTGAAAACAGAGGGTCACAATTCTGGCAATGCATACTTTTGTGTTCACCAACAAATATGGGCACACGTCTGTTGGGTCATTCCACGAAAAGAGTTAATTTGATATTTTACGTAGAAATTGTGCACCAATATTGACTTTTTTAAAAGCCTGTTATATTAAATGAAGGGCTCTTTAATATAGACCACATGGAGAATTCAATAAATCTGATTTTTAATATGAATAAAGACTTGCTTTGTCAAAATTTAGCATTTTGACATGTCCCTCCGTGCATCCTCTGTGACTTCTAGGAAGATTTTAACCCCAACATTTCTCAAAGTTTTCGCCATCATTGTAAAGCCCTAGTTATTTTTTTGCGTTGACAAATTAATTTCTGAAGATTATTATTTATTTCATGTGATTAGTGAATCATTTACGTCTGTCCCTCTTGTTAAGGTCAACCGTGTTACGTGGAACTGAACTCTCGTTTTAATATGGTGAAAGTATTCATTTTTTTTTCAAAAGAAACATTGAACATCTAATAGTCAAATCATATAGTGTAAAAAAATAGGTGAGTTAGTTCTACTCTTTTTTGGTCATTTTCTGGTGTTTTGTGGTGGAAAACTGAGCGGGTCGAATGTAACACGTCAACCCTGTTACCCAATTGTTTTTTGTGAAGGTTGCATTCAATTGCCACTCCCTGATGCACACAACAAGCTTCCAATCCCCTGTCACAAGGGGATTCATGGCTGATTTAAGATGAAAACTTCAACCCTGTTACGTTCAACCCTGTTACTTTATTTGACCCTTAATAGGCACTTACTGTGGTAATTTTATATTTAACTTCTTGAGATGGAAAAACATGTTTTTTTTTATTAAGCTGAACATGTGCTCTTAATGACAGAATGTTAAAATTAGGTGAAATCAAACGTTTTTTGGGGGACCAAGTTACACTGGTGGAATGACCCTGTAAATGTTTGTTTCATCATTATTCAAAGAGTCGAACAAGGCCAGCGTTGGGGAAGCTACTCTGAAAATATAATTTTACCAAGCTTCCAATTACTTCACACTAGAAGAAGTTAAGCTACACTAAAGCTCCCCTTAGCAAAAATATAGTTTACTGAACTAAAGTTACTTTGAAAAAGTAGTTCACTGCATCCAAACTACTTCGTGAAAATGATAAAAAAAAAAAAAATGTTATTTCACCTTTATTTAACCAGGTAAGCCAGTTGAGAACAAGTTCTCATTTACAACTGCGACCTGGCCAAGATAAAGCAAAGCAGTGCGATAAAAACAACAACAAAGAGTTACATATGGAATAAACAAAACGTACAGTCAATAACACAATAGAAAATCTATATACAGTGTGTGCAAATGTAGCAAGTTATGGAGGTAAGGCAATAAATAGGCTATAGTGCAAAATAATTACAATTAGTATTAACACTGGAATGATAGATGTGCAAGAGATGATGTGCAAATAGAGATACTGGGGTGCAAATGAGCAAAATAAATAACAATATAGGGATGAGGTAGTTGGGTGGGCTAATTTCAGATGGGCTGTGTACAGGTGCAGTGATCGGTAAGGTGCTCTGACAACTGATGCTTAAAGTTAGTGAGGGAGATAAGAGTCTCCAGCTTCAGAGATTTTTGCAATTCGTTCCAGTCATTGGCAGCAGAGAACTGGAAGGAATGGCGGCCAAAGGAGGTGTTGGCTTTGGGGATGACCAGTGAGATATACCTGCTGGAGTGCAGACTACAGGTGGGTGTTGCTATGGTGACCAATGAGCTAAGATAAGGAGGGGATTTGCCTAGCAGTGATTTATAGATGGCCTGGAGCCAGTGGGTTTGACGACGAACATGTATGATCTAACTCCAACATGTCATAGGCTACAAATTGCAAGAACAGTTCACTCTGGAGTCAGCAGTTTACAGAATATGTAATTTAGCATATTAACACAAAAACTGTTTCAAGTGCCAATTAGGCAAGTCTCATTTCGAAAAATAAATGAAATTATTGCCTACTTCACCCATATTTTATTTTTGTAAAAACAGTAGTGTGTAGTTCCAGTAGTTAGCTACGCCGCTACATGGTAAAACAGTAGTGTGTAGTTCCAGTAGTTAGCTACACCGCTACATGGTAAAACAGTAGTGTGTAGTTCCACTAGTTAGCTACACCGCTACATGGTAAAACAGTAGTGTGTAGTTCCACTAGTTAGCTACACCGCTACATGGTGAAACAGTAGTGTGTAGTTCCACTAGTTAGCTACACCGCTACATGGTGAAACAGTAGTGTGTAGTTCCAGTAGTTAGCTACACCGCTACATGGTGAAACAGTAGTGTGTAGTTCCACTAGTTAGCTACACCGCTACATGGTGAAACAGTAGTGTGTAGTTCCACTAGTTAGCTACACCGCTACATGGTAAAACAGTAGTGTGTAGTTCCAGTAGTTAGCTACACCGCTACATGGTAAAACAGTAGTGTGTAGTTCCAGTAGTTAGCTACACCGCTACATGGTAAAACAGTAGTGTGTAGTTCCAGTAGTTAGCTACACCGCTACATGGTGAAACAGTAGTGTGTAGTTCCAGGAGTTAGCTACACCGCTACATGGTGAAACAGTAGTGTGTAGTTCCAGTAGTTAGCTACACCGCTACATGGTAAAACAGTAGTGTGTAGTTCCAGTAGTTAGCTACACCGCTACATGGTGAAACAGTAGTGTGTAGTTCCAGTAGTTAGCTACACCGCTACATGGTGAAACAGTAGTGTGTAGTTCCAGTAGTTAGCTACACCGCTACATGCTAAAACAGTAGTGTGTAGTTCCAGTAGTTAGCTACACCGCTACATGGTGAAACAGTAGTGTGTAGTTCCAGTAGTTAGCTACACCGCTACATGGTAAAACAGTAGTGTGTAGTTCCAGTAGTTAGCTACACCGCTACGCTGTAAAACAGTAGTGTGTAGTTCCAGTAGTTAGCTACACCGCTACATGGTGAAACAGTAGTGTGTAGTTCCAGTAGTTAGCTACACCGCTACATGGTAAAAAAAAAAAAAAAGTTATCAACTACTGAAAACACTACCAAGGTTTGAATTTAGTTCAACTACCACCAAGCTACTGCAAAATGTAGTTAATTACTAGTTGAACTACATTATTTTTATTTTTTATTTTTTGTCATTTAGCAGACGCTCTTATCCAGAGCGACTTACAGGAGCAATTAGGGTTAAGTGCCTTGCTCAAGGGCACATCGACAGATTTTTCACATGTAGTTCACTACTCCCCAACACTGAACAAGTATATTTTGAAATGACTTTGAGAGGAGCAGCAAATGCCTTGGACATAAAGACACTGATGATAGCTGTTGCCAAAAAAACCATTGCAGGCATACCATCCCTTCTATGGCATAGATGGGTGTCAAAGCTTCATCCTCATCAGTCCATAGATGGTGTGAAGTTGTCCAAGTGCATGTCCATGACACAACTGGACATCTAGCAAAAGTCCCTATTCTATTCTGGTGTGAAATTAAAACGGAGGAAAATGTGGCAACAGTTCAAGCATAGGTATATAGCACATGGGAACACAGATCCTAGAAAGCAAAACCCTCTATTTACAACTGCTTTGATCGCGCATGCGCGTGTCGATGAACGCTACAAAGCTTTGCCATGGCAACGCAAAGTGGCTCCTGTAACCGTCCGGATACTTTGAAGAAGTAACTGCAGTTTGCAACAATAAAAGCTAGCTGGAAAACACACACAGACACAGTTCTCCCTAACGCCTGCAGAACCTGAACAAAAATGCCAGTACATTTCAAGGTAAACACATGTACTTTTCATTGAACGAGTGCAATAGAAATGCAACAGTTGGCTTTGGCTGGCGCGGTGTTTTCAACACGACGTCAAGTATCCACGTCACCGCGAGTGAGTAGAAGAGGTTTCGATTGATACAGAAGTGGAAATATTGTTTCTTTCGCACAAATAGCTAACTAACATCGTGCATTGCGATTACATCGGATAAACAATCTTCGACGATTGCAGGTACAGCTAGCTAGACGGGGAAACAACAATCAAACCCCACTTCCAAGATGTCGGTTATTAGCCTTGGTTAGCTAAGTGTTTACTAACGTGTTACAATAGTATAAGCGGATAAACTAAGGAAGCTAGCTGGCGGTGGCTAACATGCACTGGCTATTTCAGCTTTTTTATTGATAAATAGAGAGACATATCGCGCATGTTCTAGGCTTCAAATAAATGAATCAAGTGCATGCCATTGTAAAGGGCAATAGAGGATTTGTATAATATGGTTTATTGCGTTAGTATTATTAAGGAGCCTAGCCAAAGACAGTACAGTATGGTTTAGAAACTGTGGCCTATACAGCTGTAAACTTGCTAGATATGCTGTAGCTGCAATCTCAGTTCACTGATTTAATGCAAACAAATGGAGCCAATCTGTTGCCTAGGCTAAATCTGACCAAGCCGAATCATGCAAATGTTTGTGCATGCATGATGCTTACAGTTCTTTTAAAGGCATGCTATTTGCTAAATACCGTATTGGTCCGAATATAAGACGACCCTGATTATAAGACGACCCCCCGTTTTTCAACACAAACATTTAGAAAAACAGATTTGCAGACTAGATTTGCCGAACAAAGAACTTCATTTTATTTTAAAATAACAATATTAAAAACACAGTGAATTAAACACAAAGGCAAACTATGTACAGTATGATTCAAAATTAATATCAAGCAATAATAAAGCAACATTTTTAAATAACAGAGAAAATACAGGCCACACATTTAACTAAACTTAACAAAAATTCGCCAAACTTCTCCTCCGATGTCTCTCTATCCCTCACACACGTCCTCTGCCCCGCTGTGTTCGGCTCTCGCTGTCATCGCTCCCCAGCTGCTCCGCTTCCACCGGCTCCTCCCAAAGCACGTCGTCCTCGCTGCCGTCCAATGCATTTGAGATGCAACATTTTTTAAAGCCATCGATGATGCTCTGTGAGGGAATAGCATCCCATGCATGCAGGATCCATTCACACAGTAGACTTCTCTCCGAAGTCTGACGGCAGGCGTTGGGCCAAACTTCGTTCTCCGTCTAAGTGACAGTCCATTACGCCGCATCATCCTACGACACCAGCCGAGGCTGGCTTTAAATCCAGTGATGTTGAGCTCTCTGGCGATTTCCAGGGCCTTAACCTGGATGACAGCTCTGGTAATGGGCATTCCCTCACTTCTTTTTCCCTGACATATTCAAAAACCCTCCGGTCAACCTCAATGAAACGACCACTTTGAGGACCACGGAAGGATTTTCGCTGACTGTTAGCATCTTTTAGACGTTGTTTTTCTGCTCGCCATCTTCTTACATTACACTCAGTGACCCCGAATGTCTTGGCAGCTTGGCAGTTGTTAGATGACTCTGCCTTATTGACAACCATTATTTTGAAATTGGCATCATAGCTCCTCCGCTGTTGTTTATTGACCTGGCCCACTTTTGAGCCACTTGTCTCTAAATGGTCAGCCTGTCTTTCCATCTTTAAACACCGGTAACGGGCTGGTTGTTAAGGACGCCTCTTCCCTCCGTCCGGAACGAATTTTTGGCGCCATCTGTGCCCGCGAATGTGTATTGACATTTAAAGGGAGCGCCGAAGAAGAGAAACTGCGCTCTGAATACTAGACCCCGAATATAAGACGACCCGACTTTTTTGGACCTATTTCGAGGGGAAAAAAGGCCGTCTTATATTCGGACCAATACGGTATATCCCACTTAAACAATATAGTAAGTCATCTATTCCTTTTCTTTTTCCTAATGTTTGGATTCTCACACTCACATGCACAGGGCATCAGTGAGTACCAGAGGAAATTTAAAGGCCGGGTAGCGCGCTCCAGAAGCGCCTCTCCTCAGCGACGAATGCGCTTAGCTGGACTTCGATCTGACCAGATGGGTAAGATGTATTGATTGATTGGTATAGCCCCCTTTCCGGTACACCACACACTGACGTCACGCAACTATGCGCGCGCCCATTCAACATAGCCTAGATTTACGTTTTTATTGCTTCTAAACAAAATAACTTTTTTGGGGTCTCATACGCTTACAATTATGTTTTGTCGCTAAGATTATATTTGGTTGTGATCTTTGAAAAATAACTATTTTGGATGTAGCAGTTGTTAGCTAGACATACTGTAGGCTGTAGCAAAAGCTAGCCAAAGAGCCATTTTACTAGTTGAAGTTGAAGTGTTTTTTAAAAAGTATAATGCAGTTGATTTGCGATTGTGACACACACATTATATTAAGCATTATATTAAATAATCCAATTATAATCCAAAAGTATTGTGAAATGCACTTATAAGCAACATGTAAATAGAGGCATTTTTTTGCTGGCGTTCTCCCCGAGTTCTGCCACCAACTTGCGAGCATTGCCCTCATGTGGCAATGTTTCAAACACAGAAAGGAGTCTATATGACCGGTAACAGTATAATATACCAAGTTAACTTATCAAGCATCATTCAATAGATATTAGTCATATTCCTGTCATGCATCTTCATCTTTAAAGCACTGAGCCCAGCTCTACTATTTCTCTTCTACTATTTACATTTGAGTCATTTAGCAGACGCCCCAGAGAGACTTACAGTAGTGAGTGCATACATTTTTCGTACTGGTCCTCCGTGGGAATAGAACCCACAACCCTGGCGTTGCAAGCACCATGCTCTACCAACTGAGTCACACGGTCAACTATCATCTCTCCTTCTATCATCCATATTACACCAGGTATCAGTAGAGACACTATCATCTCTCCTTCTATCATCCATATTACACCAGGTATCAGTAGAGACACTATCATCTCTCCTTCTATCATCCGTATTACACCAGGTATCAGTAGAGACACTATCATCTCTCCTTCTATCATCTGTATTACACCGGGTATCAGTAGAGACACTATCATCTCTCCTTCTATCATCCGTATTACACCAGGTATCAGTAGAGACACTATCATCTCTCCTTCTATCATCCATATTACACCAGGTATCAGTAGAGACACTATCATCTCTCCTTCTATCATCCATATTACACCAGGTATCAGTAGAGACACTATCATCTCTCCTTCTATCATCCTTATTACACCAGGTATCAGTAGAGACACTATCATCTCTCCTTCTATCATCCTTATTACACCAGGTATCAGTAGAGACACTATCATCTCTCCTTCTATCATCCATATTACATCAGGTATCAGTAGAGACACTATCATCTCTCCTTCTATCTTCCATATTACACCAGGTATCAGTAGAGACACTATCATCTCTCCTTCTATCATCCATATTACACCAGGTATCAGTAGAGACACTATCATCTCTCCTTCTATCATCCATATTACACCAGGTATCAGTAGAGACACTATCATCTCTCCTTCTATCATCCTTATTACACCAGGTATCAGTAGAGACACTATCATCTCTCCTTCTATCATCCTTATTACACCAGGTATCAGTAGAGACACTATCATCTCTCCTTCTATCATCCGTATTACACCAGGTATCAGTAGAGACACTATCATCTCTCCTTCTATCATCCATATTACACCAGGTATCAGTAGAGACACTATCATCTCTCCTTCTATCATCCGTATTACACCAGGTATCAGTAGAGACACTATCATCTCTCCTTCTATCATCCATATTACACCAGGTATCAGTAGAGACACTATCATCTCTCCTTCTATCATCCTTATTACACCAGGTATCAGTAGAGACACTATCATCTCTCCTTCTATCATCCTTATTACACCAGGTATCAGTAGAGACACTATCATCTCTCCTTCTATCATCCATATTACACCAGGTATCAGTAGAGACACTATCATCTCTCCTTCTATCATCCGTATTACACCAGGTATCAGTAGAGACACTATCATCTCTCCTTCTATCATCCATATTACACCAGGTATCAGTAGAGACACTATCATCTCTCCTTCTATCATCCTTATTACACCAGGTATCAGTAGAGACACTATCATCTCTCCTTCTATCATCCTTATTACACCAGGTATCAGTAGAGACACTATCATCTCTCCTTCTATCATCGGTATTACACCAGGTATCAGTAGAGACACTATCATCTCTCTTTTCTATCATCCATATTACACCAGGTATCAGTAGAGACACTATCATCTCTCCTTCTATCATCCGTATTACACCAGGTATCAGTAGAGACACTATCATCTCTCCTTCTATCATCCATATTACACCAGGTATCAGTAGGGACACTATCATCTCTCCTTCTATCATCCATATTACACCAGGTATCAGTACACACTATCATCTCTCCTTCTATCATCCGTATTACACCTGGTATCAGTAGAGACACTATCATCTCTCCTTCTATCATCCATATTACACCTGGTATCAGTAGAGACACTATCATCTCTCCTTCTATCATCCATATTACACCAGGTATCAGTAGAGACACTATCATCTCTCCTTCTATCATCCATATTACACCAGGTATCAGTAGAGACACTATCATCTCTCCTTCTATCATCCGTATTACACCAGGTATCAGTCGAGACACTATAATCTCTCCTTCTATCATCCATATTACACCAGGTATCAGTCGAGACACTATCATCTCTCCTTCTATCATCCGTATCACACCAGGTATCAGTAGAGACACTATCATCTCTCCTTCTATCATCCATATTACACCAGGTATCAGTAGAGACACTATCATCTCTCCTTCTATCATCCGTATTACACCAGGTATCAGTAGAGACACTATCATCTCTCCTTCTATCATCGGTATTACACCAGGTATCAGTAGAGACACTATCATCTCTCTTTTCTATCATCCATATTACACCAGGTATCAGTAGAGACACTATCATCTCTCCTTCTATCATCCGTATTACACCAGGTATCAGTAGAGACACTATCATCTCTCCTTCTATCATCCATATTACACCAGGTATCAGTAGGGACACTATCATCTCTCCTTCTATCATCCATATTACACCAGGTATCAGTAGAGACACTATCATCTCTCCTTCTATCATCCGTATTACACCAGGTATCAGTAGAGACACTATCATCTCTCCTTCTATCATCCATATTACACCTGGTATCAGTAGAGACACTATCATCTCTCCTTCTATCATCCGTATTACACCAGGTATCAGTAGAGACACTATCATCTCTCCTTCTATCATCCATATTACACCAGGTATCAGTAGAGACACTATCATCTCTCCTTCTATCATCCGTATTACACCAGGTATCAGTAGAGACACTATCATCTCTCCTTCTATCATCCATATTACACCAGGTATCAGTAGAGACACTATCATCTCTCCTTCTATCATCCGTATTACACCAGGTATCAGTAGAGACACTATCATCTCTCCTTCTATCATCCGTATTACACCAGGTATCAGTAGAGACACTATCATCTCTCCTTCTATCATCCTTATTACACCAGGTATCAGTAGAGACACTATCATCTCTCCTTCTATCATCCTTATTACACCAGGTATCAGTAGAGACACTATCATCTCTCCTTCTATCATCCGTATTACACCAGGTATCAGTAGAGACACTATCATCTCTCCTTCTATCATCCATATTACACCAGGTATCAGTAGAGACACTATCATCTCTCCTTCTATCATCCGTATTACACCAGGTATCAGTAGAGACACTATCATCTCTCCTTCTATCATCCATATTACACCAGGTATCAGTAGAGACACTATCATCTCTCCTTCTATCATCCTTATTACACCAGGTATCAGTAGAGACACTATCATCTCTCCTTCTATCATCCTTATTACACCAGGTATCAGTAGAGACACTATCATCTCTCCTTCTATCATCCATATTACACCAGGTATCAGTAGAGACACTATCATCTCTCCTTCTATCATCCGTATTACACCAGGTATCAGTAGAGACACTATCATCTCTCCTTCTATCATCCATATTACACCAGGTATCAGTAGAGACACTATCATCTCTCCTTCTATCATCCTTATTACACCAGGTATCAGTAGAGACACTATCATCTCTCCTTCTATCATCCTTATTACACCAGGTATCAGTAGAGACACTATCATCTCTCCTTCTATCATCGGTATTACACCAGGTATCAGTAGAGACACTATCATCTCTCTTTTCTATCATCCATATTACACCAGGTATCAGTAGAGACACTATCATCTCTCCTTCTATCATCCGTATTACACCAGGTATCAGTAGAGACACTATCATCTCTCCTTCTATCATCCATATTACACCAGGTATCAGTAGGGACACTATCATCTCTCCTTCTATCATCCATATTACACCAGGTATCAGTACACACTATCATCTCTCCTTCTATCATCCGTATTACACCTGGTATCAGTAGAGACACTATCATCTCTCCTTCTATCATCCATATTACACCTGGTATCAGTAGAGACACTATCATCTCTCCTTCTATCATCCATATTACACCAGGTATCAGTAGAGACACTATCATCTCTCCTTCTATCATCCATATTACACCAGGTATCAGTAGAGACACTATCATCTCTCCTTCTATCATCCGTATTACACCAGGTATCAGTCGAGACACTATAATCTCTCCTTCTATCATCCATATTACACCAGGTATCAGTCGAGACACTATCATCTCTCCTTCTATCATCCGTATTACACCAGGTATCAGTAGAGACACTATCATCTCTCCTTCTATCATCCATATTACACCAGGTATCAGTAGAGACACTATCATCTCTCCTTCTATCATCCGTATTACACCAGGTATCAGTAGAGACACTATCATCTCTCCTTCTATCATCGGTATTACACCAGGTATCAGTAGAGACACTATCATCTCTCTTTTCTATCATCCATATTACACCAGGTATCAGTAGAGACACTATCATCTCTCCTTCTATCATCCGTATTACACCAGGTATCAGTAGAGACACTATCATCTCTCCTTCTATCATCCATATTACACCAGGTATCAGTAGGGACACTATCATCTCTCCTTCTATCATCCATATTACACCAGGTATCAGTAGAGACACTATCATCTCTCCTTCTATCATCCGTATTACACCAGGTATCAGTAGAGACACTATCATCTCTCCTTCTATCATCCATATTACACCTGGTATCAGTAGAGACACTATCATCTCTCCTTCTATCATCCGTATTACACCAGGTATCAGTAGAGACACTATCATCTCTCCTTCTATCATCCATATTACACCAGGTATCAGTAGAGACACTATCATCTCTCCTTCTATCATCCGTATTACACCAGGTATCAGTAGAGACACTATCATCTCTCCTTCTACCATCCATATTACACCAGGTATCAGTAGAGACACTATCATCTCTCCTTCTATCATCCGTATTACACCAGGTATCAGTAGAGACACTATCATCTCTCCTTCTATCATCCGTATTACACCAGGTATCAGTAGAGACACTATCATCTCTCCTTCTATCATCCGTATTACACCAGGTATCAGTAGAGACACTATCATCTCTCCTTCTATCATCCGTATTACACCAGGTATCAGTAGAGACACTATCATCTCTCCTTCTATCATCCGTATTACACCAGGTATCAGTAGAGACACTATAATCTCTCCTTCTATCATCCATATTACTCCAGGTATCAGTAGAGACACTATAATCTCTCCTTCTATCATCCATATTACTCCAGGTATCAGTAGAGACACTATCATCTCTCCTTCTATCATCCATATTACACCAGGTATCAGTAGAGACACTATCATCTCTCCTTCTATCATCCGTATTACACCAGGTATCAGTAGAGACACTATCATCTCTCCTTCTATCATCCGTATTACACCAGGTATCAGTAGAGACACTATCATCTCTCCTTCTATCATCCGTATTACACCAGGTATCAGTAGAGACACTATAATCTCTCCTTCTATCATCCATATTACTCCAGGTATCAGTAGAGACACTATAATCTCTCCTTCTATCATCCATATTACTCCAGGTATCAGTAGAGACACTATCATCTCTCCTTCTATCATCCATATTACACCAGGTATCAGTAGAGACACTATCATCTCTCCTTCTATCATCCGTATTACTCCAGGTATCAGTAGAGACACTATAATCTCTCCTTCTATCATCCGTATTACTCCAGGTATCAGTAGAGACACTATCATCTCTCCTTCTATCATCCGTATTACACCAGGTATCAGTAGAGACACTATCATCTCTCCTTCTATCATCCATATTACACCAGGTATCAGTAGAGACACTATCATCTCTCCTTCTATCATCCATATTACACCAGGTATCAGTAGAGACACTATCATCTCTCCTTCTATCATCCATATTACACCAGGTATCAGTAGAGACACTATCATCTCTCCTTCTATCATCCATATTACACCAGGTATCAGTCGAGAGCCTCAGTTTCTGTCCAAGAGGAAGGTGCCCTCCTCCCACATGGCCCAGGTGTCCAGCTCCTTCCATTGGAACCCCACCACCACAGAGCCCCCACAGAGACGGGACGAGACACCCAGACCTGGTACCTCTCCTCTGGCTCCTACCCCAGAGAGAGTCCACACCCCTCTGGCCCCTAGGGGTCCCCCTCCTCCAGGGGACCCCCAACGAGGCCTCAACACTCTCCAGGGCCAGACCCACACCCGGAGCCCCCTGGCTACTGTAGAGAGACAGGACCAAGCTTTCAATGGGGTGAGAATGGTTGTTATTTATTTCATGTATGCAAATACATGTGCTCGATTTAGCTTGGGGTTTGCACTTTTGAGACTATTCCATTGGCTCCATTGTTACCAGGCAAACTAAATCAAGCGCAGCTCAAGTATTTGAAAGTACCATTTGACACACGTATTTGACCCAGGCCTTCTATGCAGCCCGTGGCCTGTGCATCAGACAGTGAGCTATTACTAGTTACCTGTGTAGTAAAGTGTGAGATGTGATTCCAGGTTGACCATGTGTTGAGGAGAAAGGCAGGGCTGAAGTCTTCTGGACAGAGGACTGGACTACAGAACTCAGAGTACAGGAAACAGTTCCCGTGGAAGACACCTGTAGCCGGCCACGCCTCCCCACTGCTGGCTGCAGAACAGGTGTCAGTTGATCCACTCTTATCCTCCTCTTGTCTGTACTAACACAACCCCAAGCATCCATCACATCCATGTTAAAGCCCTGATAGCCCATACAAGCAGAGATGGAATATCTCCCGAGTGGCGCAGTGGTCTAAGGCACTGCATCGCAGTGCTAGCTGTGCCACTAGAGATCCTGGTTCGAATCCAGGCTCTGTCGTAGCCGGCCGCGACCGGGAGACCCGTGGGGCGGCGCACAATTGGCCCAGCGTCGTCCAGGGTAGGGGAGGGAATGGCCGGCAGGGATGTAGCTCAGTTGATAGAGCATGGCGTTTGCAACACCAGGATTGTGGGTTTGATTCCCACAGGGGGTTTGAAAAAAATAAATAATGTATGCACTAACTGTAAGTCGCTCTGGATAAGAGCGTCTACTAAAATGTAATGTAAAATGAATACGTTTGTACTAGAACATGTCCTGGTCATAGAGGGATATATGCACAAGTATTCAGTAAGATTCACTGCTTCTTGTTACACCCTGAACCCAGGGTTGGTCACCCTTTCTGCCCCATTACTAGTTAGTCTTGAAAACCCGACCCCTAGGCAACACAGTGACTAGGATCTGGTTTCAATGATTGAGTCTTTTTGGCATAGAGAAACTACGTCACTACCTATGTCGATAAGGGGGGGGAGGGGGGATTCTGGGGACTCTCCCGACAAATCACGAGGCAGACATGCCAGAATCGGCGTGATTTAAAACCAAACTTTGCAGTGTTTTTAGTTGAGGTAGTTAATGCAAACTAGCCACTTGCGAAATATAACCTCTGTGTTCTCCATCTTGCTAGCTGGTATTTAGTATTTTATTCAAGCGGATAAAGTGGTGACGTAGACAGTGACGTAGTTGAAGCCAGATCCTAGTCACTGTTGCCTAGGGTCGGGTTTTCAAGACTAATTACTAGTTGGAGAGGGAGGCTGCCTACCCAAGCTGTGGCGCAGAGATGCTGTTTGGTCAAACAGCCAGTAGATGGTAGCAGAGTGTTTTTAGAATGAATCAATGATGAGTTACAGTACGTTTCCTGCGTGGTTTTCTCCAGATGCTGTACACCAGCAACCGTTCCATCCCTCCCTTCAAGTCTAACCCGGCGGTGGTGTTGGAGAGTGAGTACAGCAGGAGCTTTAAAGCCTCTCCCCGTCCCAGAGGGCCGCGGCTACGCAGGGACCTAGAGGGGGACCAGGTGCCTCTGTTCCGGAGGGAGAATGTTTCACCTGAGAAAGCATCAAAGGTACTTCCAAGTTCTACTCACTACACACTACAACTCAATCTTTCTTTGTTCTGGTAATTGATTTATTCAACCTCTTACGTGACAGACTTTACAGAGGTGTAGTAGCTGACCGGAGATCAGCACTCACGCGAGGATCTGGTTCTGGGTGCCAAGATTAGGCCACAGTACAATATTCCCAGCATTGGCAATGTCTTCAACGGTACATTTGCATTTCAATAAGGAAGCAGATAGCCTACTTACTTATAACAAAGATTTGTAACTGACCTCTGGGAAGATAAGGATACATTAGGACATTGACCGCAAGGTTTTTCTCAGTTTATTTACATTTCAAAAACCCCTTGGAGAAATACAATGCACAGCTAGAACTTCCAATATGAAAGAGAAATACAATGAACACTTAAAACTTCCAATATGAAGGTAAAGAAAGCAGTTCTTTAGATAATGTACTCCACGTGCCACACTGGATACACCTGCTGGAGTATACATGAGGGTTGGTGGTATTTCTGTACTGGTTCCACTGGTTCTATCCCCAGATTCCTCTGACTGACTGGCTGCATCCCAAATGGCACCCTATTCCCTAAATAGGGCTCTGGTCAAAAGTAGTGCACTATGTAGGGAATAGGGTGCCATTTGGGACGACGCAGCCTTTATGAATGGCTCTGTTCTGTTTGTTGGGATGATAACATCAGAGCAAGAGGAAGAAGAAGAGGGAACAGAGAGAGAGAAAGTCCAGCATCGTAGAGGAGAACATTCCGGTTCCACAGCCGCAGGAGCAGCAGGAGGACGGGGGCAGGCCGCTGCAACAGGAACAGGAAGTGAAGTCACAGAGCCCCCAGAAGGCACCTCTTCCCCACAGGTGAGATCAGCGGTCAGAGGTCAGGTGTGATTACAGGGTAGATTGTAGGGTGAAGTTACCTCTACACGCTGATCCTGGGTTCGTTTAGCATTTTCCCCACTAATGGTTAAGGTTAGGATTGGGGGGAGGGAGAGCTGATCCCAGATCTGTACCTAGGGGAAACTTCACCTGGAGCCAGAGGTCAGGGGTGGGGGAAGGGGAATGGGAAAGAGAGAGGGAACCTGTCAGAAATAGGAACTCTCATGTATTGTATATTGTCTCTTTCCATCTTCAGTTCCTGCTATGTGTCATGCAGTATTTTGGGACTTACTGGTAACATTGTTGCCTCTCTCTGAGGATCACATGGAACTTCTGCAACGGACAGCAGCAGGGTTTGGTCATTCACACGTGGCCTATTCAACTAATACATTTTAGTTTAGGAATGCTAATGCTAAGCGCAATGCTAATGATCGCTGAACATACAATATCTGACTTGGCCTGTGTTCAGTCTTGCCCTGTCTCTGTGTTTCTGTCCCTCTCTCCAGAAAGGTGAAATCAGAGTATAACGCCAACTTCCGCTCTCCGCTGAACTACAGATATAAGGACGGAGCCTGGGTCAAGGCTGCCACAGTAGGAGACGAGGTCAGTGTAGTTATTACAGTGTCTACCACAGTAGGAGACGAGGTCAGTGTAGTTATTACAGTGTCTACCACAGTAGGAGACGAGGTCAGTGTAGTTATTACAGTGTCTACCACAGTAGGAGACGAGGTCAGTGTAGTTATTACAGTGTCTACCACAGTAGGAGAGGAGGTCAGTGTAGTTATTACAGTGTCTACCACAGTAGGAGAGGAGGTCAGTGTAGTTATTACAGTGTCTACCACAGTAGGAGAGGAGGTCAGTGTAGTTATTACAGTGTCTACCACAGTAGGAGACGAGGTCAGTGTAGTTATTACAGTGTCTACCACAGTAGGAGAGGAGGTCAGTGTAGTTATTACAGTGTCTACCACAGTAGGAGAGGAGGTCAGTGAAAAATTACAGTGTCTACCACAGTAGGAGAGGAGGTCAGTGTAGTTATTACAGTGTCTACCACAGTAGGAGAGGAGGTCAGTGTAGTTATTACAGTGTCTACCACAGTAGGAGAGGAGGTCAGTGTAGTTATTACAGTGTCTACAGTAGGAGGAGGTCAGTGTTTGCCAGTAGGAGAGGAGGTCAGTGTAGTTATTACAGTGTCTACCACAGTGAAGGGAGGAGGTCAGTGTAGTTATTACAGTGTCTACCACAGTAGGAGACGAGGTCAGTGTAGTTATTACAGTGTCTACCACAGTAGGAGAGGAGGTCAGTGTAGTTATTACAGTGTCTACCACAGTAGGAGAGGAGGTCAGTGTAGTTATTACAGTGTCTACCACAGCGAGGAGAGGAGGTCAGTGTAGTTTATTACAGTGTCTACCACAGTAGGAGAGGAGGTCAGTGTAGTTATTACAGTGTCTACCACAGTAGGAGAGGAGGTCAGTGTAGTTATTACAGTGTCTACCACAGTAGGAGACGAGGTCAGTGTAGTTATTACAGTGTCTACCACAGTAGGAGGAGAGGTCAGTGTAGTTATTACAGTGTCTACCACAGTAGGAGAGGAGGTCAGTGTAGGTATTACAGTGTCTACCAGCATAGGAGAGGAGGTCAGTGTAGTTATTACAGTGTCTACCACAGTAGGAGAGGAGGTCAGTGTAGTTATTACAGTGTCTACCACAGTAGGAGAGGAGGTCAGTGTAGTTATTGCAGTGTCTACCACAGTAGGAGAGGAGGTCAGTGTAGTTATTACAGTGTCTACCACAGTAGGAGAGGAGGTCAGTGTAGTTATTACAGTGTCTACCACAGTAGGAGAGGAGGTCAGTGTAGTTATTACAGTGTCTACCACAGTAGGAGACGAGGTCAGTGTAGTTATTACAGTGTCTACCACAGTAGGAGAGGAGGTCAGTGTAGTTATTACAGTGTCTACCACAGTAGGAGACGAGGTCAGTGTAGTTATTACAGTGTCTACCACAGTAGGAGAGGAGGTCAGTGTAGTTATTACAGTGTCTACCACAGTAGGAGAGAGGTCAGTGTAGTTATTACAGTGTCTACCACAGTAGGAGAGGAGGTCAGTGTAGTTGTTACAGTGTCTACCACAGTAGGAGAGGGGAGGTCAGTGTAGTTATTACAGAGTCTACCACAGTAGGAGACGAGGTCAGTGTAGTTATTACAGTGTCTACCACAGTAGGAGAGGAGGTCAGTGTAGTTATTACAGTGTCTACCACAGTAGGAGACGAGGTCAGTGTAGTTATTACAGTGTCTACCACAGTAGGAGAGGAGGGTCAGTGTAGTTATTACAGTGTCTACCACAGTAGGAGAGAGGTCAGTGTAGTTATTACAGTGTCTACCACAGTAGGAGAGGAGGTCAGTGTAGTTATTACAGTGTCTACCACAGTAGGAGAGGAGGTCAGTGTAGTTATTACAGTGTCTACCACAGTAGGAGAGGAGGTCAGTGTAGTTGGTGAAGGTCTACCACAGTAGGAGAGAGGTCAGTGTAGTTATTACAGTGTCTACCACAGTAGAGAGAGGAGGTCAGTGTAGTTATTGCAGTGTCTACCACAGTAGGAGAGGGAGAGGTCAGTGTAGTTATTACAGTGTCTACCACAGTAGGAGAGGAGGTCAGTGTAGTTATTACAGTGTCTACACAGTAGGAGAGGAGGTCAGTGTGGTTATTACAGTGTCTACCACAGTAGGAGAGGAGGTCAGTGTAGTTATTGACAGTGTCTACCACAGTAGGAGAGGAGGTCAGTGTAGTTATTACAGTCTCTACCACAGTAGAGAGGAGGTCAGTGAACAGTGACCTACCACAGTAGGGAGGAGGTCAGTGTAGTTATTACAGTGTCTACCACAGTAGGGAGAGGAGGTCAGTGTAGTTATTACAGTGTCTACCACAGTAGGAGAGGAGGTCAGTGTAGTTATTACAGTGTCTACCACAGTAGGAGAGGAGGTCAGTGTGAGTTATTACAGTGTCTACCACAGTAGGAGAGGAGGTCAGTGTAGTTATTACAGTGTCTACCACAGTAGGAGAGGGAGGTCAGTGTAGTTATTACAGTGTCTACCACAGTAGGAGAGGAGGTCAGTGTAGTTATTACAGTGTCATACCACAGTAGGAGAGGAGGTCAGTGTAGTTATTACAGTGTCTACCACAGTAGGAGAGAGGTCAGTGTAGTTATTACAGTGTCTACCACAGTAGGAGAGGAGGTCAGTGTAGTTATTACAGTGTCTACCACAGTGAGAGGGAGGTCAGTGTAGTTATTACAGTGTCTACCACAGTAGGAGAGGAGGTCAGTGTGAAGTTATTACAGTGTCTACCACAGTAGGAGAGGAGGTCAGTGTAGTTATTACAGTGTCTACCACAGTAGGAGACGAGGTCAGTGTAGTTATTACAGTGTCTACCACAGTAGGAGAGGAGGTCAGTGTAGTTATTACAGTGTCTACCACAGTAGGAGAGGAGGTCAGTGTAGTTCTTGCAGTGTCTACCACAGTAGGAGAGGAGGTCAGTGTAGTTATTACAGTGTCTACCACAGTAGGAGAGGGAGGTCAGTTAAGGGGCCCACAGGTAGTTAGTTACAGTGTCTACCACAGTAGGAGACAGGTCAGTGGTTATTACAGTGTCTACCACGAGTAGGAGGAGGTCAGTGTAGTTATTAACAGTGTCTACCACAGTAGGAGAGGAGGTCAGTGTAGTTATTGCAGTGTCTACCACAGTAGGAGAGGAGGTCAGTGTAGTTATTACAGTGTCTACCACAGTAGGAGAGGAGGTCAGTGTAGTTATTACAGTGTCTACCACAGTAGGAGGTCAGTGGTAGTTAGTTATTACAGGTCTACACAGTAGGAGACGAGGGTCAGTGTAGTTATAGTGTCACCACAGTAGGAGGAGGTCAGTGTAGTTATTACAGTGTCTACCACAGTAGGAGAGGAGGTCAGTGTAGTTATTACAGTGTCTACCACAGTAGGAGAGGAGGTCAGTGTAGTTATTACAGTGTCTACCACAGTAGGAGAGGAGGTCAGTGTAGTTATTACAGTGTCTACCACAGTAGGAGAGACGAGGTCAGTGTAGTTATTACAGTGTCTACCACAGTAGGAGAGGAGGTCAGTGTAGTTATTACAGTGTCTACCACAGTAGGAGAGGAGGTCAGTGTAGTTATTACAGTGTCTACCACAGTAGGAGAGGAGGTCAGTGTAGTTATTACAGTGTCTACCACAGTAGGAGAGGAGGTCAGTGTAGTATTATTACAGTGTCTACCACAGTAGGAGACGAGGTCAGTGTAGTTATTACAGTGTCTACCACAGTAGGAGAGGAGGTCAGTGTAGTTATTACAGTGTCTACCACAGTAGGAGAGGAGGTCAGTGTAGGTATTACAGTGTCTACCACAGTAGGAGAGGAGGTCAGTGTAGTTATTACAGTGTCTACCACAGTAGGAGAGGAGGTCAGTGTAGTTATTACAGTGTCTACCACAGTAGGAGAGGAGGTCAGTGTAGTTATTACAGTGTCTACCACAGTAGGAGAGGAGGTCAGTGTAGTTATTGCAGTGTCTACCACAGTAGGAGAGGAGGTCAGTGTAGTTATTACAGTGTCTACCACAGTAGGAGAGGAGGTCAGTGTAGTTATTACAGTGTCTACCACAGTAGGAGAGGAGGTCAGTGTAGTTATTACAGTGTCTACCACAGTAGGAGAGGAGGTCAGTGTGAGTTATTACAGTGTCTACCACAGTAGGAGACGAGGTCAGTGTAGTTATTACAGTGTCTACCACAGTAGGAGAGGAGGTCAGTGTAGTTATTACAGTGTCTACCACAGTAGGAGAGGAGGTCAGTGTAGTTATTACAGTGTCTACCACAGTAGGAGAGGAGGTCAGTGTAGTTATTGCAGTGTCTACCACAGTAGGAGAGGAGGTCAGTGTAGTTATTACAGTGTCTACCACAGTAGGAGACGAGGTCAGTGTAGTTGTTACAGTGTCTACCACAGTAGGAGACGAGGTCAGTGTAGTTATTACAGTGTCTACCACTAGGAGAGGAGGTCAGTGTAGTTATTACAGTGTCTACCACAGTAGGAGAGGAGGTCAGTGTAGGTATAATACAGTGTCTACCACAGTAGGAGAGGAGGTCAGTGTAGTTATTACAGTGTCTACCACAGTAGGAGAGGAGGTCAGTGTAGTTATTACAGTGTCTACCACAGTAGGAGAGGAGGTCAGTGTAGTTATTACAGTGTCTACCACAGTAGGAGAGGAGGTCAGTGTAGTTATTACAGTGTCTACCACAGTAGGAGAGGAGGTCAGTGTAGTTATTACAGTGTCTACCACAGTAGGAGAGGAGGTCAGTGTAATTATTACAGTGTCTACCACAGTAGGAGAGGAGGTCAGTGTAGTTATTACAGTGTCTACCACAGTAGGAGAGGAGGTCAGTGTAGTTATTACAGTGTCTACCACAGTAGGAGAGGAGGTCAGTGTAGTTATTGCAGAAAAGAAGTCTACCACAGTAGGAGAGGAGGTCAGTGTAGTTATTACAGTGTCTACCACAGTAGAGAGAGGAGGTCAGTGTAGTTATTACAGTGTCTACCACAGTAGGAGACGAGGTCAGTGTAGTTATTACAGTGTCTACCACAGTAGGAGAGGAGGTCAGTGTAGTTATTACAGTGTCTACCACAGTAGGAGAGGAGGTCAGTGTAGTTATTACAGTGTCTACCACAGTAGGAGAGGAGGTCAGTGTAGTTATTATAGTGTCTACCACAGTAGGAGAGGAGGTCAGTGTAGTTATTACAGTGTCTACCACAGTAGGAGAGGAGGTCAGTGTAGTTATTACAGTGTCTACCACAGTAGGAGAGGAGGTCAGTGTAGTTATTACAGTGTCTACCACAGTAGGAGAGGAGGTCAGTGTAGTTATTACAGTGTCTACCACAGTGGGAGAGGAGGTCAGTGTAGTTATTACAGTGTCTACCACAGTAGGAGAGGAGGTCAGTGTAGTTATTACAGTGTCTACCACAGTAGGAGACGAGGTCAGTGTAGTTATTACAGTGTCTACCACAGTAGGAGAGGAGGTCAGTGTAGTTATTACAGTGTCTACCACAGTAGGAGAGGAGGTCAGTGTAGTTATTACAGTGTCTACCACAGTAGGAGAGGAGGTCAGTGTAGTTAGTGTATAAAGTAATGAACTAGAGAGACTAAGTAAATGTCATGGATATGGCTGAAATCATTTCTCTTTAACCCATTCTCTCTCCCCATCCTCCTTTGCAGGGGCGTGACAGTCAGCATAGTCACGTTTGGTATCACGAGGTAACATGGTCTGGTCTCCCCGCTGTTATACTGTACCTTCCTTCTCTTTGGGCTGTTGTCAATGACCCCCCTTCCTCCTCTAACTTTTACACCCAACTGATTGACGATATATGAGTGAACAGAACACCTGTGTATCCACCTTATAAACAATACATTGGGCATAAAGAGTTTCCATTGTATGAGATTCAGGAAGGCCCTATACCTGATATCTAGGCCTGAAATTGTTGAGATTCAGAAAGGCCCTATACCTGATATCTAGGCCTGAAATTGTTGAGATTCAGAAAGGCTCCATACCTGATATCTAGGCCTGAGATTGTTGAGTTTCAGAAAGGCTCCATACCTGATATCTAGGCCTGAGATTGTTGAGTTTCAGAAAGGCCCCATACCTGATATCTAGGCCTGAGATTGTTGAGATTCAGAAAGGCCCTATACCTGATATCTAGGCCTGAGATTGTTGAGTTTCAGAAAGGCCCCATACCTGATATCTAGGCCTGAGATTGTTGAGTTTCAGAAAGGCCCCATACCTGATATCTAGGCCTGAGATTGTTGAGTTTCAGAAAGGCCCCATACCTGATATCTAGGCCTGAGATTGTTGAGTTTCAGAAAGGCCCCATACCTGATATCTAGGCCTGAGATTGTTGAGTTTCAGAAAGGCCCCATACCTGATATCTAGGCCTGAGATGCTTGAGTTTCAGAAAGGCCCTATACCTGATATCTAGGCCTGAGATTGTTGCTCTGATAGGTTGCTGAAAATATGAATTGTGAGTGTGCGTGCGCGTGCGCGTTTCTGTGTGTGCGTGCGTGTGTGAGAGCACGGTGTGTGTGTGTGTGTGTGTGTGTGTGTGTGTGTGTGTGTGTGTGAGAGCACGGTGTGTGTGTGTGTGTGTGTGTGTGAGAGCACGGTGTGTGTGTGTGTGTGTGTGTGTGTGTGTGTGTGTGTGTGTGTGTGTGTGTATCAGGCAGTGTCAGCGAAAGTACAGTGAGTCAGCAGGAGGTTGGTTAGACGACGTTCTTCTTTCCATTCAACCTGAATATGCTGACTGGTTAACCGTACCTTGCCTTGTACGGTACATAGAAACCTGGCCCATAAACTTCATGGAAATGTACTAAATATAGCCAAGATGCAGAAGAGCATTCTAGGAAATGATTGCCATTGTATTCTAAGTAAAGTAGTTCAATACACACCAATAAAAACGAAGGGATTATTAGGACCATTAGTTGGGCTATAGTGATTGATCTGATGTTCCACTCCAGGATTGGGCTCAAAGTCATTTCAGGTGAGCTCTAGTCTGATTGATCTGATGTTCCACTCCAGGATTGGGCTCAAAGTCATTTCAGGTGAGCTCTAGTCTGATTGATCCGATGTTCCACTCCAGGATTGGGCTCAAAGCCATTTCAGGTGAGCTCTAGTCTGATTGATCCGATGTTCCACTCCAGGATTGGGCTCAAAGCCATTTCAGGTGAGCTCTAGTCTGATTGATCCGATGTTCCACTCAGGATTGGGCTCAAATCCATTTCAGGTGAGCTCTAGTCTGGTTGATCCGATGTTCCACTCCAGGATTGGGCTCAAAGCCATTTCAGGTGAGCTCTAGTCTGATTGATCCGATGTTCCACTCCAGGATTGGGCTCAAAGCCATTTCAGGTGAGCTCTAGTCTGATTGATCTGATGTTCCACTCCAGGATTGGGCTCAAAGCCATTTCAGGCGAGCTGTAGTCTGATTGATCTGATGTTCCACTCCAGGATTGGGCTCAAAGCCATTTCAGGTGAGCTCTAGTCTGATTGATCTGATGTTCCACTCCAGGATTGGGCTCAAAGCCATTTCAGGCGAGCTGTAGTCTGATTGATCTGATGTTCCACTCCAGGATTGGGCTCAAAGCCATTTCAGGTGAGCTCTAGTCTGATTGAGGAAATCAATGAGGACATAAAGAGATGTTTGTTTTTCAGCTGAAGGAGGATTTCCTGGTGGAATTTCAGTGTAACCCACCTCTAATTGATTCTGTTGAAAAGTAATTAAGGTCAACCCTTATCCAAAGTCCTGCTAGCTATCAATATATCAGTCTACCACTCAACCAGTCTACCAGTCAACCAGTCAACCAGTCTTATCAGTCTTATCAGTCTACCAGTCTTATCAGTCTTATCAGTCTACCAGTCTACCAGTCTTATCAGTCTACCAGTCTTATCAGTCTACCAGTCTTATCAGTCTACCAGTCTATCAGTTTACCAGTCTTATCATTCTACCAGTCTATCAGTTTACCAGTCTTATCAGTCTTATCAGTCTTATCAGTCTTATCAGTCTATCAGTCTTATCAGTCTTATCAGTCTTATCAGTCTACCAGTCTTATCAGTCTTATCAGTCTACCAGTCTTATCAGTCTTATCAGTCTACCAGTCTATCAGTTTACCAGTCTTATTAGTCTACCAGTCTATCAGTTTACCAGTCTTATCAGTCTACCAGTCTTATCAGTCTTATCAGTCTACCAGTCTATCAGTTTACCAGTCTTATCATTCTATGACCTATATAGTGTAATACTTTTGACCAGAGCCCTATGGGTCCTGGTCAATAGTAGTGCACTATATAAGGAACAGAGTACCATTTAGGAGGCAGCCTGGGTCCAGGTGCCAGCCCAGTGTGTGTTGTGTCGTGCCCTGGGTCCAGGTGCCAGCCCAGTGTGTGTTGTGTCGTGCCCTGGGTCCAGGTGCCAGCCCAGTGTGTGTTGTGTCGTGCCCTGGCTTTGCTTGTGTGCATGAAAGAGAACATGTGGCTTGAGTCTGCTTCTCAGTCATCTGTTGCATCATTGTGGATGTCTTAAAGCTATTGATAACACTTTCAACTGTCTAAAACTCTCTCTACCACACACCTATGATCAGTATCAGGAAAAGCGTTTACTCACAGAGCACTGATTTAGTGATCAGTATCAGAGGGAAGTTGACTGTGCAGCTAAAAAACGACAAGTAAACATTGGTCTGCCGCCTTTGCTTCTGATGCCACAGATACTGCAAGGTTCCCTGCCATGTTCTGTTAATGTGATGCCACAGATCCTGCAAGGTTCCCTGCCATGTTCTGTTAATGTGATGCCACAGATCCTGCAAGGTTCCCTGCCATGTTCTGTTAATGTGATGCCACAGATCCTGCAAGGTTCCCTGCCATGTGCTGTTAATGTGATGCCACAGATCCTGCAAGGTTCCCTGCCATGTTCTGTTAATGTGATGCCACAGATCCTGCAAGGTTCCCTGCCATGTTCTGTTAATGTGATGCCACAGATCCTGCAAGGCTCCCTGCCATGTTCTGTTAATGTGATGCCACAGATCCTGCAAGGTTCCCTGCCATGTTCTGTTAATGTGATGCCACAGATCCTGCAAGGTTCCCTGCCATGTGCTGTTAATGTGCTTGAAATGCTTATGTACAGTATTCATATGAAGTTCTTCAGGAACTGGATTTAAACCATAGCCTGGTCCAAGGTCAGTTTGTGCTCTTGCCGACTCCATTTCTGTCATTGTCAAGCCAAACATGTTTGGTATGATGATTCCATTAGTTAGTTGACAAGAGAGCAGAAACACACTGGCACCAGGCTAGGTTCCACCTATAGAAAATAAAGAAGCTGTGTTGTGACTGAGCCCTGTCCAACTTTCTGGCCGGAGCAGCCTGCTACTTTAAAAAAAATCAAATAAATGCTATCAGTCAACCAACCAATCAATCAATCAATCCTCCCAGGTGCGAGAGCTTCGTGAGAAGGCGGAGACCTACAGACAGAGGGCGTGGGGGACCCATTTCTCCCGTCTCCACTTCAACCAGATCCTGTCGGACCAGAACCAGCTGTGGGAAGCCTCCACCCCTTCGTCCTCCAACCTCACCTCTGGGACAGGGTCAGGGGACAGGGACGACCACAGCAGTAGCCCTACCATCCAGGCTCTGGACCTCGCTAGGTGAGGGGAGAGAGACCACAGAGCTGGCTATAGCATGACATTAGCATGTCTTTAAGTTTGGGTTGGATGAAGTAGTCTGTCTGTCTCAGGGTTTCCCATAGATGGGATGCAACTTTAGGCCTCAAGATCGGGCCTCTGCAGGCGTAGAATTAAATTGAAATCAAGTGTAGCCAAGTGATTTGACTTAGAAGCAGAGCCACATATTTCTGGGTAGAAGCCGCAGAGCTAGGTGGGTGGTTGCCCCACCTAAACTCTAATGCTGAGAGTCCTGTATTGGGGTTTTAATAGATCTGACCTATTAAGGTCATGTTCACTGTGTGTCCCTCTCCCTCCTTCCTCTCCCTGTGTGTCTGTAGGGTTGACAGTAGCTCCAGCTACAAAGCCGGACCCCCTGCCTCCCTCACCCCCGTGTCCAGCAGAAGGAACTCCACCAGGGGGGCTGGGGACACAGCAGGCCCCCCTGGTCAGCCTGACCCTGGAGCCCCCACCCTGCCTGTTCAGAGGAGACTAGCCTGGGAGGAGGAGACAGGGGCTGGGGGTGGAGGGGGGGAGGAGGAGGAGGAGACAGGGGTTGGGGGTGGACCGGGGGAGGTGGGGAGGAGGAAAACAGAGAGGAAGAAGAGGAGAAGGAGAGAAAGGAGAGAAAGGATGAGTATGTGGTTGTTTCATTCCTTCTCCATTTCCAGTTGATTCTGCTTTCACTGAGTGGTCAGTTGTGTTACCTCCACTCTGTTTTTATCCATATTGGAGACGGTCAGTTGTGTTACCTCCACTCTGTTTTTATCCATATTGGAGACGGTCAGTTCTGTTACCTCCACTCTGTTTTTATCCATATTGGAGACGGTCAGTTCTGTTACCTCCACTCTGTTTTTATCCATATTGGAGACTGTCAGTTGTGTTACCTCCACTCTGTTTTTATCCATATTGGAGACGGTCAGTTCTGTTACCTCCACTCTGTTTTTATCCATATTGGAGACGGTCAGTTGTGTTACCTCCACTCTGTTTTTATCCATATTGGAGACGGTCAGTTCTGTTACCTCCACTCTGTTTTTATCCATATTGGAGACGGTCAGTTGTGTTACCTCCACTCTGTTTTTATCCATATTGGAGACGGTCAGTTGTGTTACCTCCACTCTGTTTTTATCCATATTGGAGACGGTCAGTTCTGTTACCTCCACTCTGTTTTTATCCATTTTGAGACGGTCAGTTGTGTTACCTCCACTCTGTTTTTATCCATATTGGAGACGGTCAGTTCTGTTACCTCCACTCTGTTTTTATCCATATTTGAGACGGTCAGTTCTGTTACCTCCACTCTGTTTTTATCCATATTGGAGACGGTCAGTTCTGTTACCTCCACTCTGTTTTTATCCATATTGGAGATGGTCAGTTCTGTTACCTCCACTCTGTTTTTTATCCATATTGATGACAGTCATCATTTTGTTACTTTTTTCAGGAGCTACCATTTTTAGAGACCACAGAGTTGCGTTGCCTCACTGCATGTTGATTCAACACACTGTGACTCTGTCTGTGTCACTACTTCCGCCGGGGCTGCCCCTCCTCCTTGCTCGGGCAGGTTTCGGCGTTCGTCATCACCGGCTTACTAGCCACTGCCGCTCCATTTATCATCACTCCATTGGTCTTGTCTTGTCAATCACACACACCTGGTTCCTATCCCCTCATTAGTCCGTGTATAAGTGTTCCCTCTGCCCCCTTGTCCTTGTGGATGATTGTTTATTGTGAGAGTAGTGGAGCTCGGTGGAGCTCCTTGTACATTGTATTTACCAGGGTAGATATTTCCCCTGTGCCTGTTTATTGTTGGAGATATCGTTACATTGTATTTACCAGGGTAGATATTTCCCCTGTGCCTGTTTATTGTTGGAGATATCGTTACATTGTATTTACCAGGGTAGATATTTCCCCTGTGCCTGTTTATTGTTGGAGATATCGTTACATTGTATTTACCAGGGTAGATATTTCCCCCTGTGCCTGTTTATTGTTGGAGATGCTGTTACATTGTATTTGCCCTGTTTCATTTTGTCGCTATCCAGCACTTTTGTGTACGACTGAATAAACTCTGCATTCTGTGATTTCCCTCCTGCGCCTGACTCCTTTGATCACACTCATCTCTGTCTGTCTGTCTGCCTGCCTGCTTCTGTCTGTCTCTCTGTCTCTCTCTCTGTCTCTCTGCCTGCCTGTCTGCCTCTCCTCCTCTCTCCCTTCCCTGCCTGTCTCTCTGCCTGTCTCCTCTCTCTCTCTCTCTCTCTCTCTCTCTCTCTCTCTCTGTCTCTCTGTCTGTCTCTCTCTCTTCTCCTCTCTGCCTCCTCTCTGTCCCTCCTCCTGTCTCTGCCTGTCTGTCTGCCTGTCTGTCTAGTTGACATGTCAAGTCTGTCTGTCTGTCTGTCTGTCTGTGTTCTAGGCTGAGGGTGCTGGACCATCTGCGTCCGTCGTCTGTAGCAGGCTCCCACCGCTCCAGAGAGGGTGGTAGGATGCCCACCCCCACACTGCAAAGGATCGCTACTGTTCAGAGAACTCACCACGACCTGACGACTCCAGCCACTGGTAACCTAGCAAATATATTGTCGACATATTTTTTTATATTTTTTTAGTTTTTGTGACCAACTTTGTATTCAAATTTTTTTTTTATTGAGAGGGGTTACTGATACAAAAACAATCAAATACATTTATCCAGGGGCAGTGTGTGGTCCGGCCCAGTCTGGGTTTATCTCCAGGGGCCTCCAGGGGCAGTGTGTGGTCCAGCCCAGTCTGGGTTTGTCTCCAGGGGCCTCCAGGGGCAATGTGTGGTCCGGCCCAGTCTGGGTTTATCTCCAGGGGCCTCCAGGGGCAGTGTGTGGTCCAGCCCAGTCTGGGTTTATCTTCAGGGGCCTCCAGGGGCAGTGTGTGGTCCGGCCCAGTCTGGGTTTATCTTCAGGGGTCTCCAGGGGCAGTGTGTGGTCCGGCCCAGTCTGGGTTTGTCTCCAGGGGCCTCCAGGGGCAGTGTGTGGTCCAGCCCTGTCTGGGTTTATCTCCAGGGGCCTCCAGGGGCAATGTTTGGTCCAGCCCAGTCTGGGTTTATCTCCAGGGGCCTCCAGGGGCAGTGTTTGGTCCAGCCCAGTCTGGGTTTATCTCCAGGGGCCTCCAGGGGCAGTGTGTGGTCCGGCCCAGTCTGGGTTTATCTCCAGGGGCCTCCAGGGGGCAGTGTGTGGTCCAGCCCAGTCTGGGTTTATCTTCAGGGGCCTCCAGGGGCAGTGTGTGGTCCGGCCCAGTCTGGGTTTATCTTCAGGGGCCTCCAGGGGCAGTGTGTGGTCCGGCCCAGTCTGGGTTTGTCTCCAGGGGCCTCCAGGGGCAGTGTGTGGTCCAGCCCAGTCTGGGTTTATCTTCAGGGGCCTCCAGGGGCAGTGTGTGGTCCGGCCCAGTCTGGGTTTATCTTCAGGGGCCTCCAGGGGCAGTGTGTGGTCCGGCCCAGTCTGGGTTTGTCTCCAGGGGCCTCCAGGGGCAGTGTGTGGTCCAGCCCTGTCTGGGTTTATCTCCAGGGGCCTCCAGGGGCAATGTTTGGTCCAGCCCAGTTTGTCTCCAGGGGCAATGTGAACTAGGTGATAGTGGAAACAAACCAACTAACTACTGTGTTGAGGCAGTTTCACCATGACCATGAACTAGGTGATAGTGGAAACAAACCAACGTTAGACTCGTCATCTTCCCACCGTAGCTTGCATCCAGCCTACGCTTTCTCACAACCTCTGATCTTCACAGACAAATCACAGTTCAGTCATGGGTCAGGTCAATATTATACACCAAACTCACTATTTTCTACATTTTACATGACAATTGAGTAATTTAACAGATACTCTTATCCAGAGCATCTTACAGACAGTACCATTCAGTTCAGTAGAACAACAACCACATATCACAGTCATATGACAGTCAAGTTCAAAGCATGGTTCATTACTTCTGTTCTGTGTTGAATTGAAAAAAAAAAAAAAACTTTATTGATCGCCAGAGGTTTAAATGTGATAACCCTTTGTCTGTTGTCTGTCAGGAGGTGCTATCCTGGTGTCTCCTCCTAAGATGAAGGAGGCTGATGGTTGGGTGAGGAGAAGTGAACCTCCGTTGGGTAAACCCCGTTCGCCCTTTAAACACCTCTCTCTGGCCTCCCCACAACGAGCAGCCAGACAGGTACCAACTACACCACTGGATATTGGGTTAGTGGGTAGAGCTTCTCCTAGCTGAGAAGATACATCTAGTATTTATAGGCAGGGTTACTGTAAGGAGAAGATACATCTAGTATTTATAGGCAGGGTTACTGTAAGGAGAAGATACATCTAGTATTTATAGGCAGGGTTACTGTAAGGAGAAGATACATCTAGTATTTATAGGCAGGGTTACTGTAAGGAGAAGATACATCTAGTATTTATAGGCAGGGTTACTGTAAGGAGAAGATACATCTAGTATTTATAGGCAGGGTTACTGTAAGGAGAAGATACATCTAGTATTTATAGGCAGGGTTACTGTAAGGAGAAGATACATCTAGTATTTATAGGCAGGGTTACTGTAAGGAGAAGATACATCTAGTATTTATAGGCAGGGTTACTGTAAGGAGAAGATACATCTAGTATTTATAGGCAGGGTTACTGTAAGGAGAAGATACATCTAGTATTTATAGGCAGGGTTACTGTAAGGAGAAGATACATCTAGTATTTATAGGCAGGGTTACTGTAAGGGAGAAGATACATCTAGTATTTATAGGCAGGGTTACTGTAAGGAGAAGATACATCTAGTATTTATAGGCAGGGTTACTGTAAGGAGAAGATACATCTAGTATTTATAGGCAGGGTTACTGTAAGGAGAGGATACATCTAGTATTTATAGGCAGGGTTACTGTAAGGGAGAAGATACATCTAGTATTTATAGGCAGGGTTACTGTAAGGAGAGGGATACATCTAGTATTTATAGGCAGGGTTACTGTAAGGAGAAGATACATCTAGTATTTATAGGCAGGGTTACTGTAAGGAGAAGATACATCTAGTATTTATAGGCAGGGTTACTGTAAGGAGAAGATACATCTAGTATTTATAGGCAGGGTTACTGTAAGGAGAGGATACATCTAGTATTTATAGGCAGGGTTACTGTAAGGAGAAGATACATCTAGTATTTATAGGCAGGGTTACTGTAAGGAGAAGATACATCTAGTATTTATAGGCAGGGTTACTGTAAGGAGAAGATACATCTAGTATTTATAGGCAGGGTTACTGTAAGGAGAAGATACATCTAGTATTTATAGGCAGGGTTACTGTAAGGAGAAGATACATCTAATATTTATAGGCAGGGTTACTGTAAAAGCACGTTGTGATAACTGCTATGTAAAAAGCTTTATAAATCGATTTGATTGATTGATTGATTGTATTTGCTAGTGTTTCGACTAAGATAAGAACATTTTTACTTGGTTGGTTGTGTGCCTTATGTTTTGTCAATGCTATTTGGGGGAGTATATCTGTTGTTATAGGTGCCTCTAGTCTTGTTAGTTAGTGAATCTGAGGTTGTGTCTCTATCAGAATGAGGAGCGGAACCAGCCCCTTTCCTCTCCAGCAGCAGGGGTGACCACTGTGGACCCCCTCCCCCTGAGAGAGGACTCCTGGTCGGGGGAGACCTCTCCAGAGAACCCCCCTGATCCTCCACCAGAGGCCAAACCCTCCCGTAAACGCACCACCAGCGGACGACCCCACGCCGCCGTCCCTCCACCTGTTAACCGCATCCAGGGGACGCTCAGAGACCCAGAGTTCCAACATAATGGTAACTATCCTTAAGACCACTATCACTACAAACGGCCTCAGCAGTTTAACTGAAAATATAAATAGCATTGGTTTTTTGACTGATCAAAACCTCTTTTACATTTCTGGCGTTTGGGATGCTGCATCTGCAACTTCAATTCAAACTGTGTGACGTTGTCGCGTCACTTCATCACCCTATAGTTATGGGCCAATCAAAACACTGCATTCTGCCTCATCAAAGACAGTTTAGTGAGAATGAAATGAACATATAAATGTGACAATGAGCATCATTTACCGTCGATGGGAGGTGTGTGAGGGTGTCAGGTTTCCGTCATCTCTACAGTATATAGGTCAGTCTGTTTGACTGAGTCCCTGTGGGGTGTGGTCGCTCTCGCTCTCTCTCTACTGCTGAGACATCGTTACAGTTTGTGGCTTTTCTCAGCATATTCTACCGTTGCGTAACAAAAAACCTGGTCCCAGATCTGTTTGGACTGTCCTGCCAAGTTGCCACTTCCAGGTTAGGTTATGTAAGTAGCCTGTATCTGTTTGGGTTGACTTGCCACGTGCCGTCTTGCAAACCTGTTGCTGTCTCACCAACGGATCTGACACCAGGCTACCTGTTGAATAACATAACCAGGACGTGAGAAGGAAACAGAGTTGTAGTCCGGTCCTCATTCCTTCCTTCCCGCCAGACCAGATATTGTCTAGTATTGTAGTTCCTAGCTGCTTCTTTCTCCTCAAGACAAAAGATACAGAAGCCGATGCCAGAGGATCACAACTGGGGGAAATCCCTTTTTCTCCAGAGTCCTTCAACTCTTTCTCTTCCTCTCGTCTCCCTCCATTCCACCTGGGGTAGAATGAGGTAAAAACACCTGGGGTAAAAACACCTAGGGTAGAAACACCTGAGGTAGAAACACCTGAGGTAGAAACACCTGAGGAAGAAATACCTGGGGTAGAAACACCTGGGGTAGAAACACCTGGGGTAGAAACACCTGGGGTAGAAACACCTGAGGTAGAAACACCTGGGGTAGAAACACCTGAGGAAGAAATACCTGGGGTAGAAACACCTGGGGTAGAAACACCTGGGGTAGAAACACCTGGGGTAGAAACACCTGGGGTAGAAACACCTGGGGTAGAAACACCTGGGGTAGAAACACCTGGGGTAGAAACACCTGGGGTAGAAACACCTGAGGTAGAAACACCTGGGGTGGAAACACCTGGGGTAGAAACACCTGGGGTAGAAACACCTGGGGTAGAATGAGGTAAAAACACCTGGGGTAAAAACACCTGGGGTAGAACCACCTGAGGTAGAAACACCTGGGGTAGAAACACCTGGGGGTAAAAACACCTAGGGTAGAAACACCTGAGGTAGAAACACCTGGGGTAGAAACACCTGGGGTAGAACCACCTGAGGTAGAAACACCTGGGGTAGAAACACTTAGGGTAGAAACACCTGAGGTAGAAACACCTGGGGTAGAAACACCTGGGGTAGAAACACCTGAGGTAGAAACACCTGGGGGTAGAAACACCTAGGGGTAGAAACACCTGAGGTAGAAACACCTGGGGTAGAAACACCTGGGGTAGAAACACCTGGGGTAAAAACACCTAGGGTAGAAACACCTGAGGGAGAAACACCTGGGGTAGAAACACCTGGGGTAGAACCACCTGAGGTAGAAACACCTGGGGTAGAAACACCTGAGATAGAAACACCTGGGGTAGAAACACCTGAGATAGAAACACCTGAGGTAGAAACACCTGAGGTAGAAACACCTGAGGTAGAAACACCTGAGATAGAAACACCTGAGGTAGAAACACCTGAGGTAGAAACACCTGGGGTAGAAACACCTGAGGAAGAAACACCTGAGGTAGAAACACCTGGGGTAGAAACACCTGAGGTAGAAACACCTGGGGTAGAAACACCTGAGGTAGAAACACCTGGGGTAGAAACACCTGGGGTAGAAACACCTGAGGTAGAAACACCTGGGGTAGAAACACCTGAGGTAGAAACACCTGGGGTAGAAACACCTGAGGAAGAAATACCTGGGGTAGAAACACCTGGGGTAGAAACACCTGGGGTAGAAACACCTGAAGTAGAAACACCTGGGGTAGAATGAGGTAGAAACACCTTGAGGTAGAAACACCTGGGGTAGAAACACCTGGGGAGAATGGGTAGAAATACCTGAGGTCGAATGAGGTAGAAACACCTGAGGTAGAAACACCTGAGGTAGAAACACCTGAGGTAGAAACACCTGAAGTAGAAACACCTGGGGGTAGAATGAGGTAGAAACACCTGGGGTAGAATGAGGTAGAAACACCTGGGGTAGAAACACCTGGGGTAGAATGAGGTAGAAACACCTGGGGTAGAATGAGGTAGAAACACCTGGGATAGGTAGAAACACCTGGGGTAGAAACACCTGGGGTAGAAACACCTGGGGTAGAAACACCTGGGGTAGAAACACCTGGGGGTAGCATGAGGTAGAAACACCTGGGGTAGAATGAGGTAGAAACACCTGAGGTAGAAACACCTGAGGTAGAAACACCTGAGGTAGAAACACCTGGGGTAGAAACACCTGAGATAGAAACACCTAGGATAGAAACACCTGGGGTAGAAACTGATGAGGCAACAACAAGTTGTTTCCGGGTCTTCAGAGGGAGGGGAGGGGCTTCAGGAGTTCATCACAGTCACAGACCTACTAAGGAGTTCATCACAGCCACAGACCTACTAAGGAGTTCATCACAGCCACAGACCTACTAAGGAGTTCATCACAGTCACAGACCCACTAAGGAGTTCATCACAGCCACAGACCTACTAAGGAGTTCATCACAGCCACAGACCTACTAAGGAGTTCATCACAGTCACAGACCTACTAAGGAGTTCATCACAGTCACAGACCCACTAAGGAGTTCATCACAGCCACAGACCTACTAAGGAGTTCATCACAGCCACAGACCTACTAAGGAGTTCATCACAGTCACAGACCCACTAAGGAGTTCATCACAGCCACAGACCTACTAAGGAGTTCATCACAGCCACAGACCTACTAAGGAGTTCATCACAGTCACAGACCTACTAAGGAGTTCATCACAGCCACAGACCTACTAAGGAGTTCATCACAGTCACAGACCTACTAAGGAGTTCATCACAGCCACAGACCTACTAAGGAGTTCATCACAGCCACAGACCTACTAAGGAGTTCATCACAGCCACATACCTACTAAGGAGTTCATCACAGTCACAGACCTACTAAGGAGTTCATCACAACCACAGACCTACTAAGGAGTTCATCACAGTCACAGACCTACTAAGGAGTTCATCACAACCACAGACCTACTAAGGAGTTCATCACAGCCACAGACCTACTAAGGAGTTCATCACAGCCACAGACCTACTAAGGAGTTCATCACAGCCACAGACCTACTAAGGAGTTCATCACAGTCACAGACCTACTAAGGAGTTCATCACAGCCACAGACCTACTAAGGAGTTCATCACAGTCACAGACCTACTAAGGAGTTCATCACAGCCACAGACCTACTAAGGAGTTCATCACAGTCACAGACCTACTAAGGAGTTAATCACAGCCACAGACCTACTAAGGAGTTCATCACAGTCACAGACCTACTAAGGAGTTCATCACAGTCACAGACCTACTAAGGAGTTCATCACAGTCACATACCTACTAAGGAGTTCATTGGAAGACAACGGACTATAACTGTAGCAGTATTGTGCATCATGTGTAATAACATGGAAAGCAAAAATGTACTGTTATCTTAGCATTGACATGTATCTCCCACAACAACAAACAGAACAGGTGTCCATTGTCTTCCTCTACTCTAGGTAATTTAGGCCTGAGGACGTCGGATCTGCTGCTGTGTCCAGGTGGTGGCTGTGGAACTGATGATGAAGGTAATGTCATGGCAACAAGCTTCTTCACATTAGTCTGATAATGAAGGTGATATACTACAATGCAGGATCAATGACTTAGTCATTTATTTTCTGGTTCATTAAGAAACCTAAACTCAGAGATGTGTTTTTGGTTGTTCAGTCAATTAGACATGCCCATTTCAAGCTTATAAAAAAAAAATTATATATCTGACTCTCCTTTATCCTGTTCTGTAGTATAACCCTCCGGTGTCCTGGACTTCTGGATAAGTTAAAGCTCAGCTCATCACAACTAGACTAACTAGGCTGATGTTGATATTCAGTGTTAAAGGCAGGCTTAGGGGTAATGTTGGTCTTCAGTGTTAAAGGCAGGCTTAGGGGTAATGTTGGTCTTCAGTGTTAAAGGCAGGCTTAGGGGTAATGTTGGTCTTCAGTGTTAAAGGCAGGCTTAGGGGTAATGTTGGTATTCAGTGTTAAAGGCAGGCATAGGGGTAATGTTGGTCTTCAGTGTTAAAGGCAGGCTTAGGGGAAGTGGTATTCATGTTAAAGGGATGTTGGTATTCAGTGTTAAAGGCAGGCTTAGGGGTAATGTTGGTATTCAGTGTTAAAGGCAGGCTTAGGGGTAATGTTGGTCTTCAGTGTTAAAGGCAGGCTTAGGGGTAATGTTGGTATTCCGTGTTAAAGGCAGGCTTGGGGGTAATGTTGGTCTTCAGTGTTAAAGGCAGGCTTAGGGGTAATGTTGGTCTTCAGTGTTAAAGGCAGGCTTAGGGGTAATGTTGGTCTTCAGTGTTAAAGGCAGGCATAGGGGTAATGTTGGTCTTCAGTGTTAAAGGCAGGCTTAGGGGTAATGTTGGTATTCCGTGTTAAAGGCAGGCTTAGGGGTAATGTTGGTATTCAGTGTTAAAGGCAGGCTTAGGGGTAATGTTGGTATTCAGTGTTAAAGGCAGGCATAGGGGTAATGTTGGTATTCAGTGTTAAAGGCAGGCTTAGGGGTAATGTTGGTATTCAGTGTTAAAGGCAGGCTTAGGGGTAATGTTGGTCTTCAGTGTTAAAGGCAGGCTTAGGGGTAATGTTGGTATTCCGTGTTAAAGGCAGGCTTGGGGGTAATGTTGGTCTTCAGTGTTAAAGGCAGGCTTAGGGGGTAATGTTGGTCTTCAGTGTTAAAGGCAGGCTTAGGGGTAATGTTGGTCTTCAGTGTTAAAGGCAGGCATAGGGGTAATGTTGGTCTTCAGTGTTAAAGGCAGGCATAGGGGTAATGTTGGTCTTCAGTGTTAAAGGCAGGCTTAGGGGTAATGTTGGTATTCCGTGTTAAAGGCAGGCTTAGGGGTAATGTTGGTATTCAGTGTTAAAGGCAGGCTTAGGGGTAATGTTGGTATTCAGTGTTAAAGGCAGGCATAGGGGTAATGTTGGTATTCAGTGTTAAAGGCAGGCTTAGGGGTAATGTTGGTCTTCAGTGTTAAAGGCAGGCTTAGGGGTAATGTTGGTATTCCGTGTTAAAGTCTTGATACAAGTGAAGCGACACCTCCTCTTACACAAAATAAAATGAGACATTTGCTTCAATATCTCCATGACATAAAGCATAAAGGCTAGCTGAGGTTCTATATCTTTGGGAGTCAGCTGATCACTCTCTCCCTGACCTGGCTAATCTCTGACCCCTGACCCCTTGGTGACCCTCCAGATGACAGGATGTCCCAGATCTCGTCCAGGTCGGCAGCGTCCTGCTCCATGGCCTCCCAGGTCCTGGACCGAGCCCAGAGGAGGAAGGACCACTTCTGGGGGAAGAGATAACAGGAAGCACTGACCTCCCCCTCACATTGCATCCCAAATGGCACCCTATTCCCTATGTAGTGCACTACTGTTAGAGCAGGAAGGAAGACTTCTGGGGGGATGAGAACACCACTGACACACACTATGTCCTAAACATCACCCTTGTATCCTATGTAGTGCACTACCTTTGTCTCTGGGGGGAGATATGACAACACTGACACACAGCACGGTCTGAACCACAATGTGTCCCAAATGGCACCATATTTACCTGACCATATAGTGCACCGCTTTATAGCAGAATGGAGTACACTATAGTGCACTGCTTTATAGAATCTGGGTTTCTATAACCAGTGTCCAGACTACTAGGCTGAATCTGGGTTTGTATAACCAGTGTCCAGACTACTAGGCTGAATCTGGGTTTGTATAACCAGAGTGTCCAGACTACTAGGCTGAATCTGGGTTTGTATAACCAGAGTGTCCAGACTACTAGGCTGAATCTGGGTTTCTATAACCAGAGTGTCCAGACTACTAGGCTAAATCTGGGTTTGTATAACCAGAGTGTCCAGACTACTAGGCTGAATCTGGGTTTCTATAACCAGAGTGTCCAGACTACTAGGCTGAATCTGGGTTTCTATAACCAGAGTGTCCAGACTACTAGGCTGAATCTGGGTTTCTATAACCAGTGTCCAGACTACTAGGCTGAATCTGGGTTTGTATAACCAGAGTGTCCAGACTACTAGGCTGAATCTGGGTTTGTATAACCAGAGTGTCCAGACTACTAGGCTGAATCTGGGTTTGTATAACCAGAGTGTCCAGACTACTAGGCTGAATCTGGGTTTGTATAACCAGAGTGTCCAGACTACTAGGCTGAATCTGGGTTTGTATAACCAGAGTGTCCAGACTACTAGGCTGAATCTGGGTTTCTATAACCAGAGTGTCCAGACTACTAGGCTGAATCTGGATCTGGGATACCCTCCCTATTTGTGTGAATTTAGTTCAGATGTTTTGTAATAATGTATTGAATAAAGTGTAAAGAACTAGATTTGTATTTATTCTAAATGATTTCATTTTGTATATGGAGAACTACTTTTTTATTGTAATTGAGATTTTTACTGTAGTATCGATTCTGCGTTGTTAATATATTACTTGATACACTACTCTGGATACACTGGGCCCCCTGTAGCTCAGTTGCTAGGGCATGGCGCTTGCAACGCCAGGGTTGTGGGTTCGTTTCCCACGGGGGGGCCAGTATGAAAATGTATGCACTCACTAACTGTAAGTCGCTCTGGATAAGAGCGTCTGCTAAATGACAAAAATGTAAATGTACTCTTGTTGGAAAGTGAATTATGCACTGCTACTGCTACTACAAATCAACATTGATGCAGTTGAAACAGGTTGTATAGGTTTGTATAAGAGATACACTGTGTGTTTGAATGCAACGCTGTTGAGAGGAAAGATTAAATAAATGTTGGAACAATCGGTATCAATTAGCTATCTCGTTGACTTCATGTACATAGAATACATTTGTAGTAATTCACTGCAATATTTATGCGATTGGCTGCTTCCCAAATAGCACCCTAGTCCTTATACAGCGCCTTCAGAAGATATTCTCTTGACTTTTTCCCACAATTTGTTGCGTTGCAGCCTGAGTTTAAAATTGATTAAATTGAGATGTTGTGGCACTGGCCCACACGCAATACCCCATGATGTCATAGTAGAATGATGTTTTGAGACATTTTTACAAATTATTTACAAATGAAAAGCTGAAATGTCTAGATTCAGTAAGTATTCAACCCCTTTGTTATGGTAAGGCTAAATAAGTTCAGTAGTAAACATTTGCTTAACAAGTCACATAATGAGTTGCATGGACTCACACTGTGTGCAATAATAGTGTTTAACATGGCTTTTGAATAACTACCTCATCTCTGTACCCCCACACATACAATTATCTGTAAGGTCCCTTAGTCGAGCAGTGAATTTCAAACACAAATTCAACCACAAAGACCAGGGAGGATTTTCAATGCCTCGCAAAGAAGGGCACCTATTGGTAGATGGGTAAAAAAAAAAGCAGACATTGAATATCCCTTTGATAATTGTGAAGTTATTAATTTTACTTTGGAAGGTGTATCAATACATCCAGTCACTACAAAGATACAGGTGTCTTTCCTAACTCGGTTGCCGGAGAGGAAGGAAACCGCTCAGGGATTTCACCATGAGTTCAAAAGTGACTTTAAAGCAGTTACAGAGTTTAATGGCTGTGATAGGAGAAAACTGAGGATGGATCAACAACATTGTAGTTACTCCACAATACTAACCTAAATGACAGAGTGAAAAGAAGACAGCCTGTACAGAATACAAAATATTCCAAAACATGCATCCTGTTTGCAATAAGGCACTAAAGTAAAACTGCAAAAAATGTGGCAAATCCAACACAACACATCACTGAATACCACTCTTCATATTTTCAAGCATGGTGTTGGCTCCATCATGTTATGGGTATGCTTGTCATTGGCAAGTCAGGGCATTTTTTAGGATAAAAATACAATTCTAGAGGAAAACCTGGCTCAGTCTGGTTTCCAACAGGCCCTGGGAGACACATTCATTTAGCAGGACAATAACCTAAAACACAAGGCCAATTATACACTGGAGTTGCTTACCAAGACGACATTGAATGTTCCTGAGTTGCCTGGTTACAGTTTTGACTTAAATCAGCTTGAAAATAATAATTTGCAAATGTTGTCCAATCCAGGTGTGCAAAGCTCTTAAGAGACTTACCCAGAATGACTCACTGCTGTAATCGCTGCTAAAGGTGATTTCAACATGTATTGACTCAGGGGTGTGAATACTTATGTAAATGATATATTTATGTATTTCATTTTCAATACATTTGCAATAATAGTCAAGTCATTTACCAGGAAGGAACCATGGTTGGTCTGTCATACCCAGGTAATAGTCAGGTCATTTACCAGGAAGGAACCATGGTTGGTCTGTCATACCCAGGTAATAGTCAAGTCATTTCCCAGGAAGGAACCATGGTTGGTCTGTCATACCCAGGTAATAGTCAGGTCATTTACCAGGAAGGAACCATGGTTGGTCTGTCATACCCAGGTAATAGTCAAGTCATTTACCAGGAAGGAACCATGGTTGGTCTGTCATACCCAGGTAATAGTCAAGTCATTTACCAGGAAGGAGCCATGGTTGGTCTGTCATACCCAGGTAATAGTCATCAGGTAATATAACCAGGTAACAGCCCATGACGTGTGGCTCAGTGAAAACACACTGGTTTATCCCTCCACCTGCTTCTCTGTTGTATGAAACTTGGTACTGAAATGACGCATGACTTCCCATAAGATAAGACATGGATTAATGTAGCTTGGCCTACAGTGGTATGCTTCATAGAAGCCTGTCCCACAGTGTTTGATGATAGTTGGTGAACCTCTTATAGTATCTGAAGATTATGCCTTTGTTAAATGTTTTCATGAAGAAATAGAATGTTGTTTATGGTAGTATCAAGAGGGAATGTTTTAGGTGTAATACCACATACCACAGACAGGAGGTGGGTTGTAGACAGGGAGACTGGTGATTGGCCAGAAGAGGGGCATCAGTGTTTATAAATAGGGGTTAAACGATGAGACGTTAGAGCAGCCATTAGAATTGGAGGACACTGCTCTCCAGACCCTGCAAGTCTGTTACTCATGCCCAAGCTTGTGGTCTGAATAAACCTTATGATCAATGTTCAGTATGAGCAGACTCCTTTTGTTCATCAGCAATGACGGACACCATTCATCATTATACTACACTCTGCCAATAATAAGGGAAACTGCCCCCGAGTTGTGAAAGAGCCTAGTGGTTTCCTCTACGGCTGGACAAGGGATATGTCCCAAATGGCACCCTATGTCCTATATAGTGCACTACTTATGACCAGAGTCTTATGGGTAGTGTTCAAAAGTAGTGCACTACATAGGGAACAGGGTGCCATTTTGGGATGTAACCAAGCTCTCAGAGGGTCACTTGGCAACTCAGTGTGCTGAATCTGCCTCAATCTGTCTCAAGTGCACCAGCTCTCCTTTATTGTTGACATCCCAAATGGTACCCTATTCACTAAATAGTGCACTACTTATGACCAGAGTCTTATGGGCCCTGGTCAAAAGTAGTGCACTTTAAAGGGAATAGGGTACAATTTGGGATGTGGATTCAACGATTAACTATTGTAAACATCGTGATGTGTGTTGAGCCTGGGCTCAATGGCTGATCTGTTTGCAGTGCTGTCATATATTTAATTTCATTGAGGGGAATTTACAGTTAGCGTTGTACAGTTACTCTATATCGAATGTTCCAGCATCCTAAACCACCTGAGGAGAAGAAAACAGACGCAATCATTTCAAATATTAATAACTGGGTGACGTAGCCACAACATCCCGAACCCCAGGCCATCAGTTCTCTTTTTGATGAATGACTGAGTTCACGTCATTCATTTAGGAACACATTTATTTATCTCATTTCATATTTTTGCTCATGAATCATCTTCACTTTTTTCTGCCTATTATGTTATTTTTGTGTATTTTTTCTGTATAGTATTGCAGTTCGGTGTTATAACGTTGACCTGGTTAACCCAGGTCGGGAGGCTGCGGAGGGAGGGGGGGATACCCGCGGATTGACCTGAATACGGGGAAAGGAACCACAATGACGTCCCCTCCACCTAGGCCTCTAGACAATATAAATACTTTCCCTACCAGGTAGAAAACATGACAACCTACCAAACCAACCCTTCAAGGTAAGCAGCTTAAGGTGCGATCTTGGTTGTAGTATTACAATAGGTCTCTCTTGCAAAATAGATGTATTATAACCTGTAGCGTGTAGCCTTTAAATAGCATTAGACAAGGCTTACCTAAATTAAAATAAGTTATTTAACTGTCTCTTATTCATATAATGTATTGTTTCCAGGCGAACTGTGATATTTTCGCATTATTATTCAAACGAAGAGAAAGACACGCATCTCCCGGAGCCAATATGAAGTTCAGCATGGTCCAACTCCTAGCCGCGGTGGTGGTGGTGATGAGCGTGTGTCTGCTGCGGGAAGCCGTGGCGCACTCCATCCACCGCCCGCTCAGCGCCCCACTGCACAGCGCGGACACCGACTCCATGGTGCAGCTGGTGGCTCAACATGTAAGTTTTTTTTTTACTTTATCATATTTCATATTACTTTATCATATTTCATATTCCATAATGGCTTATAATTGTAGGACTAAACTAAATATATTATATTTGTGGAACTAGCAGCCTATTATTTTTGTCTTTTATACGGGTTTATTTGATTATGGTTTTTGATTTATTTTTTGCCTAATAATGCCATTCCTGTCTGTTTCAACAGGCGCAAAGTTCTGACAATGATACTGACACTAAACTGATGCCAGACATCGATACTAAAAAGGTGTGTCAATTAAACCAATTAATAATATCATGTTAATCCATGTCTAGCCTATTATTTTAGAGCTTGGTGTGAAAATGGTATCCAATTTGGTTTTGTGTTTTATTTTATATTTCTAAATTTTTCTAAAATATTTCTTGATGCAAATGTAGGCAATACTAATAATATCATACTAATTAATGGATGCCTTTAATACAGCAGAACCACAGGGACATCTGCTGCCTGCATGCTAACATCCTGGACTTCTACCTGAGTAACATCCTGACCACTAAGGAGAAGCAGGACAAGCATCATCCTAAACTCCCTGCCCTGAAGGAAGACCTGGCCCGAGTCAGCAGAGACCTGGAGGAACATGGCTGTGTAAGTTCTCCTCTCTTTCGTTCACTTTACCTACACTCACTTGTTTAATCTCTCTCTCTCTCTTCATCTATTCTCTACCCTTTCAACACATTTCTATGTTTCACTCTGTTTGTCTGTCTGTCTGTCTGTCTCTGTCTCTGTCTCTGTCTCTCTCTCTCTCTCTCTCTCTCTCTCTCTCTCTCTCTCTCTCTCTCTCTCTCTCTCGCTCTATCTCTCTCTCTATCTCTCTCGCTCGCTCTCTCTCTCTCCCCCCCTCTCTCTCTCTCTCTCGCTCTCTCTCACTCTCTCTCTCTCACTCTCTCTCTCTCTCTCTCTCTCTCTCTCTCTCTCTCTCTCTCTCTCTCTCTCTCTCTCTGTTCTGTCTCTCTCGCTCTCTCTCTCTCTCTCTCTCTCTCTCTCTCTCTCTCTCTCTCTCTCTCTCTCTCTCTCTCTCTCTCTCTCTCTCTCTCTCTCTCTCTCTCTCTCTCTCTCTCTCTCTCTCTCTCTCTCTCTCTCTCTCTCTCTCTCTCTCTCTCTCTCTCTCTCTCTCTCTCTCTCTCTCTCTCTCTCAGTCAGAGATCTGAAGTGTGATATTGTGTAGAGATGGTGTTTATATCCCCTCAGAGAAAGTGACTGATTCCTCTCTCTTTCTTCTAGGGCTATTAAACATTACAATGATCACCACCACAGCAAAGCTTTCCGCAAGAAGTTGTCCGAGGTAATTCTTCACGATACCCGTATAGACTTGATCATTTTCATGCTTGTCACAAAGAAACATTATAAACTAAGTTATTAATAAGGGTTAAATGCGTTAATCAAAGTTAAAATTAATCCATTGAACATTTGATTGAATGCGATCTTTGTCTAAAACCCATTTTGTTTGTTTCTTGTGTATTTCAGATGGATGCGGGGAAAGGGATGAAGAAAGCTATTGGAGAGATTGACATCCTCTTCACCTTCCTGAAAGACTTCTGCGTGCACGCCTAGATCCACATGCATGATTCAGACACATCCCACATCATCATATAGAGATGTACAACTAGATCCAACACATGCTATATCATCATATAGAGATGTACAACTAGATCCAACACATCTATATCATCATATAGAGATGTACATCTAGATCCAACACATCTATATCATCATATAGAGATTTTTAGTCATGCTATGTTCCAGTGCCTTAAATCCTATAAGGATATTATGTTTTTTTAAATATTCATTTTGCATAGGCATATTTATGATTGTATTATCTATCTATCTATTTATTGATATTACTAAGAAACATGCAAACTGATGGAATGTATTTCAAATGCATCGAGATTCTGTTCACATCAGATGGGCAGCGTCTTGAGCATTTCATATGTAGCCGCGTTGTGGCCCTTACTTTCTATACATCATGTGCTGGACACAAGAAGGATATTTTTTTTTTAAAGCATTTTGGAGAATATATTTAAACAGAGAATTTATTCCATTGTTAAGTTATTATTATTGTTAAATTATTATGACATTTTTAAGTTATTTATAAATCTATTGAGCAAATATGTATTTTAATATAAAGTCATTGTATTTAGACATGAAGTGAATGCACCTGTATGTAACACGGGGGGGGAATGTATTGAATTTGCAACTGTGTTTGTAACCTAAGACTTCGAAAATAAAAAACGTTTCAAAAGCACATTCTTCTTTTCAAATATATTATTGTGTCTTTACACAGTGTACGGTGTATACTTAGACAG
>NW_025534732.1:0-47500 GCF_020615455.1 Coregonus clupeaformis
AACTACTACACCCTGTCTACTGACTGCAGAACTGGCACTACACCCGTTACTGGACGGATGCGGCAGAACACTACTACCACCCGTTATGATGGGTAGAACTATTCTACACCGCCACGATGGGTAGAACTACTACTACCACCCTGTTACTGACTGATGGGTAGAACTACTACTACCACCCTGTCTACTGATGGGTAGAACTACTACTACCACCCTGTCTACCGGACCATGGGTAGACATCACTACCACTACCACCAGCAAAACTGATGGGTAGAACTACTACTACCACCCTGTCACTGACTGATGGGTAGAACTACTTCTACACACCATTTACTGCATGGGTAGAACTACTACTACCACCCTGTCTACTGATGGGCAGAACTACTACTACCCGCCACTGTACTGATGGGCAGAACTACTACCACCCTGTCTACTGATGGGTAGAATACTACTACCACCTTTGTCTACTATGATGGGTAGAAACTACTACTACCACCCTGTCTCTGACTGATGGGTAGAACTACTACCACCCTGTTTCTTGATGGGTAGAACTACTACCACCCTGTCTACTGATGGGTAGAACTACTACTACCACCCTGTCTACTGATGGGTAGAACTACTACTACCACCCTGTCTACTAATGGGTAGAACTACTACTACCACCCTGTCTACTGATGGGTAGAACTACTACCACCCCTGTTCACTGATGGTGGTAGAACTACTACCACCCTGTCTACCGATGCAGAACACTACCACCTGGTCTACTGACTGATGGGTAGAACTACTACTACCACCCTGTCTACTGATGGTAGAACAACTACCCGTCTACTGGATGGGTAGAACTACTACTACCACCTGTCTACTGATGGGTAGAACTACTACCACCACCCTGTCTACTGATGGGTAGAACTACTACTACCACCCTGTCTACTGATGGGTAGAACTACTACTCACCCTGTCTACTGATGGTAGAACACTACTACCACCTGTCTACCGGGGTAGAATCACCCTGTCTACTGATGGGTAGAACTACACTACCACCCTGTCTACTGATGGGTAGAACTACTACTACCATGTCTACTGATGGGTAGAACTACTACTACCACCCTGTCTACTGATGGGTAGAACTACTACTACCACCTGTCTACTGATGGGTAGAACTACTACTACCACCCTGTCTACGGATGGGTAGAACTACTACTACCACCCTGTTTACTGATGGGTAGAACTACTACTACCACCTCTGTCATGGTAGAACTACTACCACCCTGTCTGATGGGTAGAACATACTACCACCCTGTCACTGATGGGTGAGAACTACTACTACCACCCTGTCTACTGATGGGTAGAACTACTACTACCACCCTGTCTACTGATGGGTAGAACTACTACTACCACCCTGTCTACTGATGGGTAAGAACTACTACTACCACCTGTCTACTGATGGGTAGAACTACTACCAAACCTGTCTGTACTGATGGGTAGAACTACTACTACCACCCTGTCTACTGATGGGTAGAACTACTACCACCCTGTCTACTGATGGGTAGAACTACTACTACCACCGTCTGCCACTAGACGATGGGTAGAACTACTACTACCACCCTGTCTGACTGATGGGTAGAACTACACTACCACCCCGTCTCTGGACCGATGGGTAGAACTACTACTACCACCCTGTCTCATCGATGGGTGGAACTACTACTACCACCCTGTCTACTGACTGATGGGTAGAACTACTACTACCACCCTGTCTACTGATGGGTAGAACTACTACTACCACCCTGTCTACTGACTGATGGGTAGAACTACTACCACCCTGTCTACTGACTGATGGGTAGAACTACTACTACCACCCTGTCTACTGACTGATGGGTAGAACTACTACTACCACCCTGTCTACTGATGGGTAGAACTACTACTACCACCCTGTCTACTGATGGGTAGAACTACTACCACCCTGTCTACTGACTGATGGGTAAACTACTACTACCACCCTGTCTACTGACTGATGGGTAGAACTACTACTACCACCCTGTCTACTGATGGGTAGAACTACTACTACCAACCTGTCTACTGATGGGTAGAACTACTACTACCACCCTGTCTACTGACTGATGGGTAGAACTACTACTACCACCCTGTCTACTGACGATGGGTAGAACTACTACTACCACCCTGTCTACTGATGGGTAGAACACTACTACCACCCTGTCTACTGATGGGTAGAACTACTACTACACCCGTCTACTGACTGATGGGTAGAACTACTACTACCACCCTGTCTACTGATGGGTAGAACTACTACTACCACCCTGTCCACTGATGGGTAGAGCTACTACTACCACCTGTCTACTGACGTGGGTAGAACTACTACTACCACCCTGTCTATGGATGGGTAGAACTACTACTACCACCCGTCTTACTGATGGGTAGAACACTACTACCACCCTGTCTACTGATGGGTAGAACTACTACTACCACCCTGTCTACTGATGGGTAGAACTACTACCACCCTGTCTACTGACTGATGGGTAGAACTACTACTACCACCCTGTCTACTGATGGGTAGAACTACTACTACCACCCTGTCTACTGATGGGTAGAGGAGACCACTAGGGGACCTACAACACCCTGACCCTGTTCTCCTCTTCCCTGTCTACTGATGGGTAGAGGGGACCACTAGGGGACCTACATCACCCTGACCCTGTTCTCCTCTTCCCTGTCTACTGATGGGTAGAGGAGACCACTAGGGACCCACATCACCCTGACCCTGTTCTCCTCTCCCTGTCTAATGGGTAGAGGAGACCACTAGGGGACCTACATCACCCTGACCCTGTTCTCCTCTTCCCTGTCTACTGATGGGTAGAGGAGACCACTAGGGACCTACATCACCCTGACCCTGTTCTCCTCTTCCCTGTCTACTGATGGGTAGAGGAGACCACTAGGGACCTACATCACCCTGACCCTGTTCTCCTCTTCCCTGTCTACTGATGGGTAGAGGAGACCACTAGGGGACCTACATCACCCTGACCCTGTTCTCCTCTTCCCTGTCTACTGATGGGTAGAGGGGACCACTAGGGGACCTACATCACCCCTGACCCTGTTCTCCTCTTCCCTGTCTACTGATGGGTAGAGGAGACCACTAGGGACCTACATCACCCTGACCCTGTTCTCCTCTTCCCTGTCTACTGATGGGTAGAGGAGACCACTAGGGACCTACAACACCCTGACCCTGTTCTCCTCTTCCCCCCTCTCTGCAGGAACCATAGTGTATATTTAGCTCCCAGTCCGTGTTGTGAAGGAGGGTTGGGGTGTGTCCAGTCTGAGGGGGAGGTACAGGGTAATTGGCTCCTTGTTGTGTGAGTGGAGAACCATCTGTGTCTGGGTGTTTTCCAGCATATCAAACTAGATCTATTTCATCTGGACAAAGGCCCTTTTGTTTAAAGACCTCTTTCTGAAGACCTCATCGTCTCTCTAACCTTTCCAATCTGTCTGTTCGCTTCTGGAGGATTCTCTACTGAGATCTAATAAAACCATTCATCTGTTTGTAGTCTGACGGTAAATTCCACTGGAAAACCAACATTTTCCTAATCTGTTTAATATGATCTATTAATCCATCACCCTATATGGACATGACATCTCAGTATATCCCGTATAACTGTACTGGTGCTGAGGACATGACATCTCCAGTATATCCTGTGGAACTGGACTGGTGCTGAGGACATGACATCTCCAGTATATCCTGTGGAACTGGACTGGTGCTGAGGACATGACATCTCCAGTATATCCTGTGGAACTGGACTGGTGCTGAGGACATGACATCTCCAGTATATCCTGTGGAACTGGACTGGTGCTGAGGACATGACATCTCCAGTATATCCTGTGGAACTGGACTGGTGCTGAGGACATGACATCTCCAGTATATCCCGTATAACTGTACTGGTGCTGAGGACATGACATCTCCAGTATATCCTGTGGAACTGGACTGGTGCTGAGGACATGACATCTCCAGTATATCCTGTGGAACTGGACTGGTGCTGAGGACATGACATCTCCAGTATATCCTGTGGAACTGGACTGGTGCTGAGGACATGACATTTCCAGTATATCCTGTGGAACTGGACTGGTGCTGAGGACATGACATCTCCAGTATATCCTGTGGAACTGGACTGGTGCTGAGGACATGACATCTCCAGTATATCCTGTGGAACTGGACTGGTGCTGAGGACATGACATCTCCAGTATATCCTGTGGAACTGGACTGGTGCTGAGGACATGACATCTCCAGTATATCCTGTGGAACTGGACTGGTGCTGAGGACATGACATCTCCAGTATATCCTGTGGAACTGGACTGGTGCTGAGGACATGACATCTCCAGTATATCCTGTGGAACTGGACTGGTGCTGAGGACATGACATCTCCAGTATATCCTGTGGAACTGGACTGGTGCTGAGGACATGGCATCTCCAGTATATCCTGTGGAACTGGACTGGTGCTGAGGACATGGCATCTCCAGTATATCCTGTGGAACTGGACTGGTGCTGAGGACATGACATCTCCAGTATGTCCTGTGGAACTGGACTGGTGCTGAGGACATGACATCTCCAGTATGTCCTGTGGAACTGGACTGGTGCTGAGGACATGACATCTCCAGTATATCCTGTGGAACTGGACTGGTGCTGAGGACATGACATCTCCAGTATATCCTGTGGAACTGGACTGGTGCTGAGGACATGACATCTCCAGTATATCCTGTGGAACTGGACTGGTGCTGAGGACATGACATCTCCAGTATATCCTGTGGAACTGGACTGGTGCTGAGGACATGACATCTCCAGTATGTCCTGTGGAACTGGACTGGTGCTGAGGACATGACATCTCCAGTATATCCTGTGGAACTGGACTGGTGCTGAGGACATGACATCTCCAGTATATCCTGTGGAACTGGACTGGTGCTGAGGACATGACATCTCCAGTATATCCTGTGGAACTGGACTGGTGCTGAGGACATGACATCTCCAGTATATCCTGTGGAACTGGACTGGTGCTGAGGACATGACATCTCCAGTATATCCTGTGGAACTGGACTGGTGCTGAGGACATGACATCTCCAGTATATCCTGTGGAACTGGACTGGTGCTGAGGACATGACATCTCCAGTATGTCCTGTGGAACTGGACTGGTGCTGAGGACATGACATCTCCAGTATATCCTGTGGAACTGGACTGGTGCTGAGGACATGACATCTCCAGTATATCCTGTGGAACTGGACTGGTGCTGAGGACATGACATCTCCAGTATATCCTGTGGAACTGGACTGGTGCTGAGGACATGACATCTCCAGTATATCCTGTGGAACTGGACTGGTGCTGAGGACATGACATCTCCAGTATATCCTGTGGAACTGGACTGGTGCTGAGGACATGACATCTCCAGTATATCCTGTGGAACTGGACTGGTGCTGAGGACATGACATCTCCAGTATATCCTGTGGAACTGGACTGGTGCTGAGGACATGACATCTCCAGTATATCCTGTGGAACTGTATTGGTGCTGAGGACATGACATCTCCAGTATATCCTGTGGAACTGGACTGGTGCTGAGGACATGACATCTCCAGTATATCCTGTGGAACTGGACTGGTGCTGAGGACATGACATCTCCAGTATATCCTGTGGAACTGGACTGGTGCTGAGGACATGACATCTCCAGTATATCCTGTGGAACTGTACTGGTGCTGAGGACATGACATCTCCAGTATATCCTGTGGAACTGTACTGGTGCTGAGGACATGACATCTCCAGTATATCCTGTGGAACTGGACTGGTGCTGAGGACATGACATCTCCAGTATATCCTGTGGAACTGGACTGGTGCTGTGGACATGACATCTCCAGTATATCCTGTGGAACTGGACTGGTGCTGAGGACATGACATCTCCAGTATATCCTGTGGAACTGGACTGGTGCTGAGGACATGACATCTCCAGTATATCCTGTGGAACTGGACTGGTGCTGAGGACATGACTGGTACAGGTTGCTGTCAGTCGGTCAGGCTGATCTCTCGGGAGACAAACTAGAGGAAGAAAACAAACCGATTTAACTCAGTTATCTAACGAAGCCCCTAGCCAGTCTCACTCACACACACAACCCTAGACAGCCCCTAGCCAGTCTCACACCCCCTACATATTCCCACAACCCTGCGCGGCCCCTAGTCAGTCATATACAGTAAATAGCCTGTAAAGACCTGACTCTGGAGAGGAGATGGTAACAGAGAGGCATCAGGAGTCTCAGGGGAGAGCTGTCGCCAGCTGTTTCTCAAACATTGAACAAGACTCCTAGACGGCTCTCACACAGAGAAACACAGTGACACACTGAGGGATGCAGACATCTACAGGGAGGAGACTGCAGAGAGACAGACAGACAGGACATACATTACTGTGTGCTGCAGACATCTACAGGGAAGAGACTGCAGAGAGACAGACAGACAGGACATACATTACTGTGTGCTACAGACATCTACAGGGAGGAGACTGCAGAGAGACAGACAGACAGGACATACATTACGTGTGTGCTCAGACATCTGCAGGGAGGAGACTGCAGAGAGACAGACAGACAGACAGACAGACAGACAGACAGACAGACAGACAGACAGGACATACATTACTGTGTGCTACAGACATCTACAGGGAGGAGACTGCAGAGAGACAGACAGACAGGACATACATTACTGTGTGCTACAGACATCTGCAGGGAGGAGACTGCAGAGAGACAGACAGACAGACAGACAGACAGACAGACAGACAGACAGACAGACAGACGGACCACATTACTGTGTGCTACAGACATCTGCAGGGAGGAGACTGCAGAGAGACAGACAGACAGGACATACATTACTGTGTGCTACAGACATCTACAGGGAGGAGACTGCAGAGAGACAGACAGACAGGACATACATTACTGTGTGCTACAGACATCTGCAGAGAGACAGACAGACAGGACATACATTACTGTGTGCTACAGACATCTACAGGGGGAGACTGCAGAGAGACAGACAGACAGACAGGACATACATTACTGTGTGCTACAGACATCTGCAGGGAGGAGACTGCAGAGAGACAGACAGACAGACAGGACATACATTACTGTGTGCTACAGACATCGACAGGGAGGAGACTGCAGAGAGACAGACAGACAGGACATACATTACTGTGCCAAACTACTGTCTCCTGTGGCACCCTATTCCTATCTAGAGCCCTATGGGCCCTGCTTAAATGGAGTGCACTATTAAGGGAATAGGTTGCAATGTAGAGGTCGGGTGAAGGTTAGGAGGAGGGAGGGGTAGGGTGTCCCCTCAGAGCTGAAGGTAAGGAGCAGGGAGGGGAGGGTGTCCCCTCAGAGCTGAAGGTAAGGAGGAGGGAGGGTTGGGTGTCCCCTCAGAGCTGAAGGTTAGGAGGAGGGAGGGGAGGGTGTCCCCTCAGAGCTGAAGGTGAGGAGGAGGGAGGGGAGGGTGTCCCCTCAGAGCTGAAGGTGAGGAGGAGGGAGGGGAGGGTGTCCCCTCAGAGCTGAAGGTAAGGAGGAGGGAGGGTAGCATGTCCCCTCAGAGCTGAAGGTGAGGAGGAGGGAGGGTTGGGTGTCCCCTCAAAGCTGAAGGTGAGGGGGAGGGAGGGTTGGTTGTCCCCTCAGAGCTGAAAGTAAGGAGGAGGGAGGGGTTGGGTGTCCCCTCAGAGCTGAAGGTGAGGAGGAGGGAGGGGGAGGTGTCCCCTCAGAGCTGAAGGTGAGGAGGAGGGAGGGGAGGGTGTCCCCTCAGAGCTGGAAGGTAAGGAGGAGGGAGGGGAGGGTGTCCCCTCAGAGCTGAAGGTGTGGAGGAGGGAGGGGAGGGTGTCCCTCAGAGCTGAAGGTGAGGAGGGAGGGTTGGGTGTCCCCTCAGAGCTGAAGATAAGGAGGAGGGAGGGTTGGGTGTCCCCTCAGAGCTGAAGGTAAGGAGGAGGGAGGGTTGGTTGTCCCCTCAGAGCTGAAGGTGAGGAGGGAGGGAGGGTTGGGTGTCCCCTCAGAGCTGAAGGTGAGGAGGAGGAGGGAGGGGGAGGGTGTCCCCTCAGAGCTGAAGGTGAGGAGGAGGGAGGGGAGGGTGTCCCCGCAGAGCTGAAAATGAGGAGGAGGGAGGGGAGGGTGTCCCTCAGAGCTGAAGATGAGGAGGAGGGAGGGGGGGGGGTGTCCCCTCAGAGCTGAAGGTGAGGAGGAGGGAGGGTTGGGTGTCCCTCAGAGCTGAAGGTAAGGAGGAGGGAGGGGAGGGTGTCCCCTCAGAGCTGAAGGTGTGGAGGAGGGAGGGGAGGGTGTCCCCTCAGAGCTGAAGGTGAGGAGGGAGGGTTGGGTGTCCCCTCAGAGCTGAAGATAAGGAGGAGGGAGGGTTGGGTGTCCCCTCAGAGCTGAAGATAAGGAGGAGGGAGGGTTGGTTGTCCCCTCAGAGCTGAAGGTGAGGAGGGAGGGAGGGTTGGGTGTCCCCTCAGAGCTGAAGGTGAGGAGGAGGAGGGAGGGGAGGGTGTCCCCTCAGAGCTGAAGGTGAGGAGGAGGGAGGGGAGGGTGTCCCCTCAGAGCTGAAGATGAGGAGGAGGGAGGGGAGGGTGTCCCCTCAGAGCTGAAGATGAGGAGGAGGGAGGGGAGGGTGTCCCCTCAGAGCTGAAGGTGAGGAGGAGGGAGGGTTGGGTGTCCCCTCAGAGCTGAAGGTAAGGAGGAGGGAGGGGTTGGTTGTCCCCTCAGAGCTGAAGGTGAGGAGGGAGGGAGGGTTGGGTGTCCCCTCAGAGCTGAAGGTGAGGAGGAGGGAGGGTAGCGTGTCCCCTCAGAGCTGAAGGTAAGGATGAGGGAGGGGAGGGTGTCCCCTCAGAGGAGGAGGGAGGGGAGTGTGTCCCCTCAGAGCTGAAGGTAAGGAGGAGGGAGGGGAGGGTGTCCCCTCAGAGCTGAAGGTAAGGAGGAGGGAGGGTTGGGTGTCCCCTCAGAGCTGAAGTTGAGGAGGAGGGAGGGGAGGGTGTCCCATCAGAGCTGAAGGTGAGGAGGAGGGATGGTAGCGTGTCCCCTCAGAGCTGAAGGTGAGGAGGAGGGAGGGTTGGGTGTCCCCTCAGAGCTGAAGGTGAGGAGGAGGGAGGGTTGGGTGTCCCCTCAGAGCTGAAGGTGAGGAGGGAGGGGTAGGGTGTCCCCTCAGAGCTGAAGGTTAGGAGGAGGGAGGGGTAGGGTGTCCCCTCAGAGCTGAAGGTAAGGAGGAGGGAGGGTTGGTTGTCCCCTCAGAGCTGAAGGTGAGGAGGGAGGGAGGGTTGGGTGTCCCCTCAGAGCTGAAGGTGAGGAGGAGGGAGGGTAGCGTGTCCCCTCAGAGCTGAAGGTAAGGATGAGGGAGGGGAGGGTGTCCCCTCAGAGGAGGAGGGAGGGGAGTGTGTCCCCTCAGAGCTGAAGGTAAGGAGGAGGGAGGGGAGGGTGTCCCCTCAGAGCTGAAGATAAGGAGGAGGGAGGGTTGGGTGTCCCCTCAGAGCTGAAGGTGAGGAGGAGGGAGGGGAGGGTGTCCCATCAGAGCTGAAGGTGAGGAGGAGGGATGGTAGCGTGTCCCCTCAGAGCTGAAGGTGAGGAGGAGGGAGGGTTGGGTGTCCCCTCAGAGCTGAAGGTGAGGAGGGAGGGGTAGGGTGTCCCCTCAGAGCTGAAGGTTAGGAGGAGGGAGGGGTAGGGTGTCCCCTCAGAGCTGAAGGTGAGGAGGAGGGAGGGGTAGGGTGTCCCCTCAGAGCTGAAGGTGAGAAGGAGGGAGGGGTAGGGTGTCCCCTCAGAGCTGAAGGTGAGGAGGAGGGTAGGGTGTCCCCTCAGAGCTGAAGATATGGAGGAGGGAGGGGAGGGTCTTGTTTTACATCAGTGTTCCTCAGTGTGAGCACCAACATTAGATTACTATTAGGCTGTAACAGTCTATTCCCATCTAACAGGGATGCTAGTGGACAATGGGATCTTAGTTATAGAGGGGATGGCTGCTGGCGGGACAGAGGGCGACGACGTCACAGCTCTTATAACAGACCACATGGACCCAGTTAACACTACAGTCTCTCTGTCTGGACCCAGTTAACACTACAGTCTCTCTGTCTGGACCCAGTTAACACTACAGTCTCTCTGTCTGGACCCAGTTAACACTACAGTCTCTCTGTCTGGACCCAGTTAACACTACAGTCTCTCTGTCTGGACCCAGTTAACACTACAGTCTCTCTGTCTGGACCAGGATCAACACTGACACTAAGGACAGTCTCTCTGTCTGGACCAGGATCAACACTGACACTAAGGACACTAAGGACAGTCTCTCTGTCTGGACCAGGATAAACACTGACACTAAGGACACTAAGGACAGTCTCTCTGTCTGGACCAGGATAAACACTGACACTAAGGACAGTCTCTCTGTCTGGACCAGGATAAACACTGACACTAAGGACACTAAGGACAGTCTCTCTGTCTGGACCAGGATCAACACTGACACTAAGGACACTAAGGACAGTCTCTCTGTCTGGACCAGGATCAACACTGACACTAAGGACACTAAGGACAGTCTCTCTGTCTGGACCAGGATAAACACTGACACTAAGGACACTAAGGACAGTCTCTCTGTCTGGACCAGGATAAACACTGACACTAAGGACACTAAGGACAGTCTCTCTGTCTGGACCAGGATCAACACTGACACTAAGGACACTAAGGACAGTCTCTCTGTCTGGACCAGGATAAACACTGACACTAAGGACAGTCTCTGTCTGGACCAGGATAAACACTGACACTAAGGACACTAAGGACAGTCTCTCTGTCTGGACCAGGATAAACACTGACACTAAGGACACTAAGGACAGTCTCTCTGTCTGGACCAGGATCAACACTGACACTAAGGACACTAAGGACAGTCTCTCTGTCTGGACCAGGATCAACACTGACACTAAGGACACTAAGGACATTCTCTCTGTCTGGACCAGGATAAACACTGACACTAAGGACACTAAGGACAGTCTCTCTGTCTGGACCAGGATCAACACGGACACTAAGGACAGTCTCTCTGTCTGGACCAGGATCAACACTGACACTAAGGACAGTCTCTCTGTCTCTTGTTTGCAACAAGGCACTATAAAACTATTTCAAAAAATGTGGCAAAGCAATTAACTTTTTGTCCTGAATACAAAGTGTTGTGTTTGGGGCAAATCCAATACAACACATTACTGAGTACCACTCTCCATATTTTCAAGCATAGTGGTGGCTGCATCATGTTATGGGTATGCTTGTAATAGTTAAGGACTGGGGAGTTTTTCAGGATAAAAAAGAAACTGAATGGAAGTAAGCACAGGCAAAATCCTAGAGGAAAATCTGGGACAGGGGAGGGTAGTGTGTTATTTCTTGGGAACAGAGGAGGTTAGTGTGTTATTTCTTTGGAACAGGGGAGGGTAATGTGTTATGTCTTGGGAACAGGGGAGGGTAATGTGTTATTTATTGGGAACAGGGGAGGGTAATGTGTTATTTATTGGGAACAGGGGAGGGTAATGTGTTATTTCTTGGGAACAGGGGAGGGTAATGTGTTATTTATTGGGAACAAAGGAGGGTAATGTGTTATTTATTGGGAACAGGGGAGGGTAATGTGTTATTTCTTGGGAACAGGGGAGGGTAGTGTTATTTCTTGGGAACAGGGGAGGGTAGTGTGTTATTTCTTGGGAACAGGGGAGGGTAGTGTGTTATTTCTTGGGAACAGGGGAGGGTAATGTGTTATTTATTGGGAACAGGGGAGGGTAATGTGTTATTTCTTGGGAACAGGGGAGGGTAATGTGTTATTTCTTGGGAACAGGGGAGGGTAATGTGTTATTTCTTGGGAACAGGGGAGGGTAATGTGTTATTTCTTGGGAACAGGGGAGGGTAATGTGTTATTTCTTGGGAACAGGGGAGGGTAATGTGTTATTTCTTGGGAACAGGGGAGGGTAGTGTGTTATTTATTGGGAACAGGGGAGGGTAATGTGTTATTTCTTGAACAGGGGAGGGTAGTGTGTTATTTCCCTGGTTTATATTCTCTTTTGCAGGTTTTCCTATATCATGTTTTCCACCCTAGCCACATGTCCTCCTCTGCTTGTTTTGGTACTTCCCTTTGTACTACCCTTTTCCATGTGCTAACTTTGGTGATCTGAAAAATCATAGTCAATCGATCAATAGTATAATAATACTTTTAGCAAAAATGTTTATTTTCAATTTACAATCTGTAGAAACAATGAGAATAGAAGGGTTCAGAACTTTTGTAAAACATCACAGCACAGATGAAAAATATATGGCAAATAGAAATCCAATATGGATGGTGTTAAGAGATAGATGGGGGGTGTTGAATGGAGTTGAAGGATGGGACTAATAACATCTAACAACAACTAATAATAACAAGATAACTAATGTAAAGCATACTGTGTCCATAATAAGTATATAGGTTATAGGTTGAGAGCTTTTGGGAAAGAGCACAGTTAGAAAGATATGGCATATAGAAGCAAACCGGATGGACATCATGAAAATGATCGGAGAGGTTGAGGGTAGAGGAAGTTCAGGAGTAAAAACAAACAAAATAGAATTATTGTCAAATTCACTGTGTCCATAAAAATTTATATAGTATGTATAAGCTGGAAGTAGAGGCCTATGCATTGTTGTTCACTAGTTTACTCCCATTAGGGAAGGGGTGACCCTCAACACGGGGCACCTCAGGGTGCGTGCTTAGTCCCCTCCTGTAATCCCAGTTCACCCACAACTGTGTGGACACGAACGACAACTCCAACACCAGCATTAAGTTTGCAGACGACACGACGGTGATGGACCTGATCACCGACGACGATGAGACAGCCTATAGGTAGGAGGTCAGACACCTGGCAGTGTCGTGCCAGGACAACAATCTCAACGTGAGCAAGACAAAGGAGATGATCGTGGACTACAGGAAAAGGAGGGCCGAGCACGCCCCATTCATATCGACCGGAGCTGTAATGGAGAAGGTCGAGATCTTCAAGGTCCTTGGTGTCCACATCACTAAGGACCTACCCTGGTCCAAACACACCAAGACAGTCGCGAGGGAGGGCACCACAAAGCTTATTCCCCCTCAGGAGGCTGAAAATATTTGGCATGGGTCCTCAGATCCTCAAAAAGTTCTACAGCTGCACCATCAAGATCATCCTGACTGGTTGCGACACCGCCTGGTATTGCAACTGCTCTGCATCCGACCACCAGGCGCTACAGAGGGTAGTGCGTACGGCCCAGTACATCACTGGGGCCGAGCTCCCTGCCATCCAGGACCTCTATACCAGGCGGTGTCAGAAGAAGGCCCACATTTTTTCAAAGACTCCAGCCACATTTTTACATTTTAGTCATTTAGCAGACGCTCTTATCCAGAGCGACTTACAGTTAAGTGAGTGCATATATTTTTCATACTGGCCCCCGTGGGAATCGAACCCACAACCCTGGCGTTGCAAGCGCCATGCTCTACCAACTGAGTTACACGGGGCACCCAAGTCATAGACTGTTCTCTCTGCTACAGCACGGCAAGCAGTACAAATGCACCAAGTCTGGAACCAACTGGACCCTCAACAGCCTCTACCCCAAGCCATAAGACTGCTAAATAGTTAGTCCGGGTAGCTTTTCGTTTAATATTTAACTATCTGCACTGACCCTTTTTGCACAAACTTTTTTTTGACTCATCACATACGCTGCTGTTTACTATCTGTCACTGTATTCCTAGTTATTTGTACATATCTAGCTGCACATGGACTCGGTACTGGTACTCCGTGTATAGAGCCTAGTTATCATGGACTCGTTACTGGTACTCCGTGTATATAGCCAAGTTATCGTTACTCATTGTGTATCTATTATTACTTTTATTACGTGTTTTACTTTTAAATTATTTCTCTATTTTCTTTCTCTCTGCATTGTTGGGAAGGGCCCGTAAGAAAACACTTCACTGTTAGTACACACCTGTTCTTTAAGAAATGTATGTGATGAATACAATTTGATTGATTTGATTTTGATAGGGAATAGGGTGCCATTTCAGAGGCAGAGAATGGTTTCCGAATCCAAAAGCAACGTTTTTGTTTTTTGCTGAACAGTTAATCAAATGGCTTCCCGGACTATGTCCATTGACCCCATTATTTTCATTCACTGGACTCTAACCACACACTCAAACATACTACACTGTCACACACACACATAGGTGTATACAGTACATATTGACGCCTCACTCACTCACTCACTCTACACTCACATTCCTTCACATTCCTTCACATTCCTTCCCATTCTTCACACGCTGCTGCTACTCTGCTTATTATCTATGCGTGTTCACTTTACCCCTACCTACATGTACATATTACCTCCATTACCTCGACTACCCATTACCCCTGCCCATTGACTCAGTACCAGATCTGAAACAGAACGAAGATAGCCTGGTCCCAGATCTGAAACAGAACGAAGATAGCCTGGTCCCAGATCTGAAACAGAACGACGATAGCCTGGTCCCAGATCTGAAACAGAATGAAGATAGCCTGGTCCCAGATCTGAAACAGAACGAAGATAGCCTGGTCCCAGATCTGAAACAGAACGAAGATAGCCTGGTCCCAGATCTGAAACAGAACGAAGATAGCCTGGTCCCAGATCTGAAACAGAACGAAGATAGCCTGGTCCCAGATCTGAAACAGAACGACGATGGCCTGGTCCCAGATCTGAAACAGAACGAAGATAGCCTGGTCCCAGATCTGAAACAGAACGAAGATAGCCTGGTCCCAGATCTGAAACAGAACGACGATGGCCTGGTCCCAGATCTGAAACAGAACGAAGATAGCCTGGTCCCAGATCTGAAATAGAACGAAGATAGCCTGGTCCCAGATCTGAAAAAGAACGAGTATAGCCTGGTCCCAGATCTGAAACAGAACGAAGATAGCCTGGTCCCAGATCTGAAACAGAACGACGATGGCCTGGTCCCAGATCTGAAACAGAACGAAGATAGCCTGGTCCCAGATCTGAAACAGAACGAAGATAGCCTGGTCCCAGATCTGAAACAGAACGACGATGGCCTGGTCCCAGATCTGAAACAGAACGAAGATAGCCTGGTCCCAGATCTGAAACAGAACGAAGATAGCCTGGTCCCAGATCTGAAACAGAACGAAGATAGCCTGGTCCCAGATCTGAAACAGAACGAAGATAGCCTGGTCCCAGATCTGAAACAGAACGAAGATAGCCTGGTCCCAGATCTGAAACAGAACGAAGATAGCCTGGTCCCAGATCTGAAACAGAACGACGATGGCCTGGTCCCAGATCTGAAACAGAACGAAGATAGCCTGGTCCCAGATCTGAAACAGAACGAAGATAGCCTGGTCCCAGATCTGAAACAGAACGACGATGGCCTGGTCCCAGATCTGAAACAGAACGAAGATAGCCTGGTCCCAGATCTGAAATAGAACGAAGATAGCCTGGTCCCAGATCTGAAAAAGAACGAGTATAGCCTGGTCCCAGATCTGAAACAGAACGAAGATAGCCTGGTCCCAGATCTGAAACAGAACGACGATGGCCTGGTCCCAGATCTGAAACAGAACGAAGATAGCCTGGTCCCAGATCTGAAACAGAACGAAGATAGCCTGGTCCCAGATCTGAAACAGAACGACGATGGCCTGGTCCCAGATCTGAAACAGAACGAAGATAGCCTGGTCCCAGATCTGAAACAGAACGAAGATAGCCTGGTCCCAGATCTGAAACAGAACGACGATGGCCTGGTCCCAGATCTGAAACAGAACGAAGATAGCCTGGTCCCAGATCTGAAACAGAACGAAGATAGCCTGGTCCCAGATCTGAAACAGAACGAAGATAGCCTGGTCCCAGATCTGAAACAGAACGACCGATGGCCTGGTCCCAGATCTGAAACAGAACGAAGATAGCCTGGTCCCAGATCTGAAACAGAACGAAGATAGCCTGGTCCCAGATCTGAAACAGAACGACGATGGCCTGGTCCCAGATCTGAAACAGAACGAAGATAGCCTGGTCCCAGATCTGAAACAGAACGAAGATAGCCTGGTCCCAGATCTGAAAAAGAACGCAGTATAGCCTGGTCCCAGATCTGAAACAGAACGAAGATAGCCTGGTCCCAGATCTGAAACAGAACGACGATGGCCTGGTCCCAGATCTGAAACAGAACGAAGATAGCCTGGTCCCAGATCTGAAACAGAACGAAGATAGCCTGGTCCCAGACCTGTTTGTGCTCTAACTCTATTGCTGTCAGTGTAAAGCTAGAACCCAGGCTAGAACCCAGGCTAGAACTAGGATGCCTTGGTTCAGATGACTGTGACCCTCAGATAGAGAGGAAGGATGTCGTTACAGAACTGACCCTCAGATAGAGAGGAAGGATGTTGTTACAGAACTGACCCTCAGATAGAGAGGAAGGATGTCGTTACAGAACTGACCCTCAAATAGAGAGGAAGGATGTTGTTACAGAACTGACCCTCAGATAGAGAGGAAGGATGTTGTTACAGAACTGACCCTCAGATAGAGAGGAAGGATGTCGTTACAGAACTGATGGATTAACATCATGAGTCATAACCAGTGAGTGGGATTGAACAGCAGACACATGAACACACACACACACACACACACACACACACACACACACACACACGCCCTCTCTGATCAGACAGTGTTTAACCGTCCCGTCTCTTCGGAGCGGAAGGCAGGAAGGAGGGAAGTGTTCCCTGTGTGATGTCACTGTGATATCACACTGGGATTAAGACCCACCCACCACCTCTCTGATAGATTATCTTTACATTAGGACAGACAGACCAACCCGACCCGTGGGTTACACCTCTCATATACACTACAGTCCTCTCCTCCATCTCTCACACACACCCCCCTTCTCACTGCTCCCTGCTCAGGGCCAGCCCTGCTGTGTGGCTGAGAAAGGGGATAATCCCTGCAGGCCTGAGAAAGAGAGACAGGAAGAGAGAGAAAGTGAAGGGGGTGAGTGAATCAGAGAGGGGGAGTGAATGACAGAGAGAGGGAGAAAGTGAAGGGGGTGAGTGAATCCGAGAGAGGGAGTGAATGACAGAGAGAGGGAGAAAGACTGAGTGAGTCGGAGAGAGTGACAGAGTGAATGAGAGAGGTAGAGAGATGGTGAATGAGGTAGCGAGAGAGGTAGAGCAGGATAGTGTGATTTAATGTTCCAGTGCATTTCCTGTGGATTACAAAGTGATGCGTGGAGAAGCCTTCCCCAAGAGGAAATATCCAATTATGGAGCTTTTCACTGAAGAGACACAACAAGCTCAGGAGTGTGTGTTTGTGTGTGTGTGTGTGTGTGTGTGTGTGTGTGGGGGGGGGTTTAAGGGGTTTAAAGTGAGTGTGCATCAGTGCTCTGAACACAGCGTGGGTGGATGGCAGAACAGAAAGAACTCTCCCTCTTAATCCCATCCATCATCCATCATCCATCATCCATCCATCTGACTGACAGACTGGGATGGTGCTGTACCCTGACTGACTGACAGACTGGGATGGTGCTGTACCCTGACTGACTGACTGGGATGGTGCTGTACCCTGACTGACTGACTGACTGGGATGGTGCTGTACCCTGACTGACTGACTGACTGGGATGGTGCTGTACCCTGACTGACTGACAGACTGGGATGGTGCTGTACCCTGACTGACTGACAGACTGGGATGGTGCTGTACCCTGACTGACTGACTGACTGGGATGGTGCTGTACCCTGACTGACTGACAGACTGGGATGGTGCTGTACCCTGACTGACTTGACTGGGATGGTGCTGTACCCTGACTGACTGACTGGGATGGTGCTGTACCCGACTGACTGACTGACTGGGATGGTGCTGTACCCTGACTGACTGACTGACTGGGATGGTGCTGTACCCTGACTGACTGACAGACTGGGATGGTGCTGTACCCTGACTGACTGACTGACTGGGATGGTGCTGTACCCTGACTGACTGACAGACTGGGATGGTGCTGTACCCTGACTGACAGACTGGGATGGTGCTGTACCCTGACTGACTGACTGACTGGGATGGTGCTGTACCCTGACTGACTGACTGGGATGGTGCTGTACCCTGACTGACAGACAGACTGGGATGGTGCTGTACCCTGACTGACTGACTGACTGGGATGGTGCTGTACCCTGACTGACAGACTGGGATGGTGCTGTACCCTGACTGACTGACTGACTGGGATGGTGCTGTACCCTGACTGACTGACTGACTGGGATGGTGCTGTACCCTGACTGACTGACTGACTGGGATGGTGCTGTACCCTGACTGACTGACAGACTGGGATGGTGCTGTACCCTGACTGACTGACTGACTGGGATGGTGCTGTACCCTGACTGACTGACAGACTGGGATGGTGCTGTACCCTGACTGACTGACAGACTGGGATGGTGCTGTACCCTGACTGACAGACTGACTGGGATGGTGCTGTACCCTGACTGACAGACTGACTGGGATGGTGCTGTACCCTGACTGACTGACTGGGATGGTGCTGTACCCTGACTGACAGACAGACGGGGATGGTGCTGTACCCTGACTGACTGACTGACTGGGATGGTGCTGTACCCTGACTGACTGACTGACTGGGATGGTGATGTACCCTGACTGACTGACAGACTGGGATGGTGCTGTACCCTGACTGACTGACTGGGATGGTGCTGTACCCTGACTGACTGACTGGGATGGTGCTGTACCCTGACTGACTGACTGACTGGGATGGTGCTGTACCCTGACTGACTGACTGACTGGGATGGTGCTGTACCCTGACTGACTGACAGACTGGGATGGTGCTGTACCCTGACTGACTGACTGGGATGGTGCTGTACCCTGACTGACTGACTGACTGGGATGGTGCTGTACCCTGACTGACTGACAGACTGGGATGGTGCTGTACCCTGACTGACTGACTGGGATGGTGCTGTACCCTGACTGACTGACTGACTGGGATGGTGCTGTACCCTGACTGACTGACTGGGATGGTGCTGTACCCTGACTGACTGACTGACTGGGATGGTGCTGTACCCTGACTGACTGACAGACTGGGATGGTGCTGTACCCTGACTGACTGACTGACTGGGATGGTGCTGTACCCTGACTGACTGACTGACTGGGATGGTGCTGTACCCTGACTGACTGACTGACTGGGATGGTGCTGTACCCTGACTGACTGACTGGGATGGTGCTGTACCCTGACTGACTGACTGGGATGGTGCTGTACCCTGACTGACTGACTGACTGGGATGGTGCTGTACCCTGACTGACTGACTGACTGGGATGGTGCTGTACCCTGACTGACTGACTGACTGGGATGGTGCTGTACCCTGACTGACTGACTGGGATGGTGCTGTACCCTGACTGACAGACTGACTGGGATGGTGCTGTACCCTGACTGACAGACTGACTGGGATGGTGCTGTACCCTGACTGACTGACTGACTGGGATGGTGATGTACCCTGACTGACTGACAGACTGGGATGGTGCTGTACCCTGACTGACTGACAGACTGGGATGGTGCTGTACCCTGACTGACTGACAGACTGGGATGGTGCTGTACCCTGACTGACTGACAGACTGGGATGGTGCTGTACCCTGACTGACTGACTGACTGGGATGGTGCTGTACCCTGACTGACTGACTGACTGGGATGGTGCTGTACCCTGACTGACTGACTGACTGGGATGGTGCTGTACCCTGACTGACTGACTGACTGGGATGGTGCTGTACCCTGACTGACTGACAGACTGGGATGGTGCTGTACCCTGACTGACTGACAGACTGGGATGGTGCTGTACCCTGACTGACTGACTGACTGGGATGGTGCTGTACCCTGACTGACTGACTGACTGGGATGGTGCTGTACCCTGACTGACTGACTGACTGGGATGGTGCTGTACCCTGACTGACTGACTGACTGGGATGGTGCTGTACCCTGACTGACTGACTGACTGGGATGGTGCTGTACCCTGACTGACTGACTGACTGGGATGGTGCTGTACCCTGACTGACTGACTGACTGGGATGGTGCTGTACCCTGACTGACTGACAGACTGGGATGGTGCTGTACCCTGACTGACTGACAGACTGGGATGGTGCTGTACCCTGACTGACTGACAGACTGGGATGGTGCTGTACCCTGACTGACAGACTGGGATGGTGCTGTACCCTGACTGACTGACTGACTGGGATGGTGCTGTACCCTGACTGACTGACTGACTGGGATGGTGCTGTACCCTGACTGACTGACTGACTGGGATGGTGCTGTACCCTGACCGACTGACTGACTGGGATGGTGCTGTACCCTGACTGACTGACTGGGATGGTGCTGTACCCTGACTGACTGACAGACTGGGATGGTGCTGTACCCTGACTGACTGACTGGGATGGTGCTGTACCCTGACTGACTGACTGACTGGGATGGTGCTGTACCCTGACTGACTGACTGACTGGGATGGTGCTGTACCCTGACTGACTGACTGACTGGGATGGTGCTGTACCCTGACTGACTGACTGGGATGGTGTTGTACCCTGACTGACAGACTGGGACGGTGCTGTACCCTGACTGACTGACTGGGATGGTGCTGTACCCTGACTGACTGACTGACTGGGACGGTGCTGTACCCTGACTGACTGACTGACTGGGACGGTGCTGTACCCTGACTGACTGACTGGGATGGTGCTGTACCCTGACTGACTGACTGACTGGGATGGTGCTGTACCCTGACTGACTGACTGACTGGGATGGTGCTGTACCCTGACTGACTGACTGACTGGGATGGTGCTGTACCCTGACTGACTGACTGACTGGGATGGTGCTGTACCCTGACTGACTGACAGACTGGGACGGTGCTGTACCCTGACTGACTGACTGACTGGGATGGTGCTGTACCCTGACTGACTGACTGACTGGGACGGTGCTGTACCCTGACTGACTGACTGACTGGGACGGTGCTGTACCCTGACTGACTGACTGACTGGGATGGTGCTGTACCCTGACTGACTGACTGACTGGGATGGTGCTGTACCCTGACTGACTGACTGACTGGGATGGTGCTGTACCCTGACTGACTGACTGACTGGGATGGTGCTGTACCCTGACTGACTGACTGACTGGGATGGTGCTGTACCCTGACTGACTGACAGACTGGGACGGTGCTGTACCCTGACTGACTGACTGGGATGGTGCTGTACCCTGACTGACTGACTGACTGGGATGGTGCTGTACCCTGACTGACTGACTGACTGGGATGGTGCTGTACCCTGACTGACTGACAGACTGGGATGGTGCTGTACCCTGACTGACTGACTGACTGGGATGGTGCTGTACCCTGACTGACTGACTGACTGGGACGGTGCTGTACCCTGACTGACTGACTGACTGGGATGGTGCTGTACCCTGACTGACTGACAGACTGGGATGGTGCTGTACCCTGACTGACTGACAGACTGGGATGGTGCTGTACCCTGACTGACTGACTGACTGGGATGGTGCTGTACCCTGACTGACTGACTGACTGGGATGGTGCTGTACCCTGACTGACTGACTGACTGGGATGGTGCTGTACCCTGACTGACTGACAGACTGGGATGGTGCTGTACCCTGACTGACTGACTGGGATGGTGCTGTACCCTGCTGACTGACTGACTGGGATGGTGCTGTACCCTGACTGACTGACTGACTGGGATGGTGCTGTACCCCTGACTGACTGACTGGGATGGTGCTGTACCCTGCGACTGACTGACTGGGATGGTGCTGTACCCTGACTGACTGACCGACTGGGATGGTGCTGTACCCTGACTGACTGACTGACTGGGATGGTGCTGTACCCTGACTGACTGACTGACTGGGATGGTGCTGTACCCTGACTGACTGACTGACTGGGATGGTGCTGTACCCTGACTGACTGACTGACTGGGATGGTGCTGTACCCTGACTGACTGACTGACTGGGATGGTGCTGTACCCTGACTGACTGACAGACTGGGATGGTGCTGTACCCTGACTGACTGACTGACTGGGATGGTGCTGTACCCTGACTGACTGACTGGGATGGTGCTGTACCCCTGACTGACTGACTGGGATGGTGCTGTACCCTGACTGACTGACTGACTGGGATGGTGCTGTACCCTGACTGACTGACTGACTGGGATGGTGCTGTACCCTGACTGACTGACAGACTGGGATGGTGCTGTACCCTGACTGACTGACTGGGATGGTGCTGTACCCTGACTGACTGACTGACTGGGATGGTGCTGTACCCTGACTGACTGACTGACTGGGATGGTGCTGTACCCTGACTGACTGACTGGGATGGTGCTGTACCCTGACTGACTGACTGACTGGGATGGTGCTGTACCCTGACTGACTGACTGACTGGGATGGTGCTGTACCCTGACTGACTGACTGACTGGGATGGTGCTGTACCCTGACTGACAGACTGGGATGGTGCTGTACCCTGACTGACTGACTGACTGGGATGGTGCTGTACCCTGACTGACTGACTGACTGGGATGGTGCTGTACCCTGACTGACTGACTGACTGGGATGGTGCTGTACCCTGACTGACTGACAGACTGGGACGGTGCTGTACCCTGACTGACTGACTGGGATGGTGCTGTACCCTGACTGACTGACTGACTGACTGGGATGGTGCTGTACCCTGACTGACTGACTGGGATGGTGCTGTACCCTGACTGACTGACAGACTGGGATGGTGCTGTACCGCTGACTGACTGACTGGGATGGTGCTGTACCGCTGACTGACTGACTGGGATGGTGCTGTACCCTGACTGACTGACTGACTGGGATGGTGCTGTACCCTGACTGACTGACTGACTGGGATGGTGCTGTACCCTGACTGACTGACAGACTGGGATGGTGCTGTACCCTGACTGACTGACTGACTGGGATGGTGCTGTACCCTGACTGACTGACTGACTGGGATGGTGCTGTACCCTGACTGACTGACTGGGATGGTGATGTACCCTGACTGACTGACTGGGATGGTGCTGTACCCTGACTGACTGACTGGGATGGTGCTGTACCCTGACTGACTGACTGGGATGGTGCTGTACCCTGACTGACTGACTGACTGGGATGGTGCTGTACCCTGACTGACTGACTGGGATGGTGCTGTACCCTGACTGACTGACAGACTGGGATGGTGCTGTACCCTGACTGACTGACTGGGATGGTGCTGTACCCTGACTGACTGACTGGGACGGTGCTGTACCCTGACTGACTGACTGACTGGGATGGTGCTGTACCCTGACTGACTGACTGGGATGGTGCTGTACCCTGACTGACTGACTGACTGGGATGGTGCTGTACCCTGACTGACTGACTGACTGGGATGGTGCTGTACCCTGACTGACTGACTGACTGGGATGGTGCTGTACCCTGACTGACTGACTGACTGGGATGGTGCTGTACCCTGACTGACTGACTGACTGGGATGGTGCTGTACCTCTGACTGACTGACTGGGACGGTGCTGTACCCTGACTGACTGACTGGGATGGTGCTGTACCCTGACTGACTGACTGACTGGGATGGTGCTGTACCCTGACTGACTGACTGACTGGGATGGTGCTGTACCCTGACTGACTGACTGACTGACTGGGATGGTGCTCTACCCTGACTGACTGACTGGGACGGTGCTGTACCCTGACTGACTGACAGACTGGGATGGTGCTGTACCCTGACTGACTGACTGGGATGGTGCTGTACCCTGACTGACTGACTGACTGGGACGGTGCTGTACCCTGACTGACTGACTGACTGACTGACTGACTGACTGGCTGACTGACTGACTGACTGACTGACTGACTGGGATGGTGCTGTACCCTGACTGACTGACTGACTGGGATGGTGCTGTACCCTGACTGACTGACTGACTGGGACGGTGCTGTACCCTGACTGACTGAATGACTGGGATGGTGCTGTACCCTGACTGACTGACTGGGATGGTGCTGTACCCTGACTGACTGACTGACTGGGATGGTGCTGTACCCTGACTGACTGACTGACTGACTGGGACGGTGCTGTACCCTGACTGACTGACTGACTGGGAGGCTGACCCTGACTGACTGACTGACTGGGACTGTGCTGACTGACTGACTGACTGACTGGGATGGTGCTGTACCCTGACTGACTGACTGACTGACTGGGACGGTGCTGTACCCTGACTGACTGACTGACTGGGATGGTGCTGTACCCTGACTGACAGACTGACTGGGATGGTGCTGTACCCTGACTGACAGACTGGGATGGTGCTGTACCCTGACTGACTGACTGACTGGGATGGTGCTGTACCCTGACTGACAGACAGACTGGGATGGTGCTGTACCCTGACTGACAGACTGGGATGGTGCTGTACCCTGACTGACTGACAGACTGGGATGGTGCTGTACCCTGACTGACTGACAGACTGGGATGGTGCTGTACCCTGACTGACTGACAGACTGGGATGGTGCTGTACCCTGACTGACTGACTGACTGGGATGGTGCTGTACCCTGACTGACTGACTGGGATGGTGCTGTACCCTGACTGACTGACAGACTGGGATGGTGCTGTACCCTGACTGACTGACTGACTGGGATGGTGCTGTACCCTGACTGACTGACAGACTGGGATGGTGCTGTACCCTGACTGACTGACAGACTGGGATGGTGCTGTACCCTGACTGACTGACAGACTGGGATGGTGCTGTACCCTGACTGACTGACTGACTGGGATGGTGCTTTCCCCTGACTGACTGACTGACTGGGATGGTGCTGTACCCTGACTGACTGACAGACTGGGATGGTGCTGTACCCTGACTGACTGACTGACTGGGATGGTGCTGTACCCTGACTGACTGACAGACTGGGATGGTGCTGTACCCTGACTGACTGACAGACTGGGATGGTGCTGTACCCTGACTGACTGACAGACTGGGATGGTGCTGTACCCTGACTGACTGACTGGGATGGTGCTGTACCCTGACTGACTGACTGGGATGGTGCTGTACCCTGACTGACTGACTGACTGGGATGGTGCTGTACCCTGACTGACTGACAGACTGGGATGGTGCTGTACCCTGACTGACTGACTGACTGGGATGGTGCTGTACCCTGACTGACTGACAGACTGGGATGGTGCTGTACCCTGACTGACTGACAGACTGGGATGGTGCTGTACCCTGACTGACTGACAGACTGGGATGGTGCTGTACCCTGACTGACTGACTGGGATGGTGCTGTACCCTGACTGACTGACTGGGATGGTGCTGTACCCTGACTGACTGACTGACTGGGATGGTGCTGTACCCTGACTGACTGACTGGGATGGTGCTGTACCCTGCTGACTGACTGACTGGGATGGTGCTGTACCCTGACTGACTGACAGACTGGGATGGTGCTGTACCCTGACTGACTGACTGACTGGGATGGTGCTGTACCCTGACTGACTGACTGACTGGGATGGTGCTGTACCCTGACTGACTGACTGGGATGGTGCTGTACCCTGACTGACTGACTGACTGGGATGGTGCTGTACCCTGACTGACTGACAGACTGGGATGGTGCTGTACCCTGACTGACTGACTGACTGGGATGGTGCTGTACCCTGACTGACTGACAGACTGGGATGGTGCTGTACCCTGACTGACTGACTGACTGGGATGGTGCTGTACCCTGACTGACTGACTGACTGGGATGGTGCTGTACCCTGACTGACTGACTGACAGACTGGGATGGTGCTGTACCCTGACTGACTGACAGACTGGGATGGTGCTGTACCCTGACTGACTGACAGACTGGGATGGTGCTGTACCCTGACTGACTGACTGACTGGGATGGTGCTGTACCCTGACTGACTGACTGACTGGGATGGTGCTGTACCCTGACTGACTGACTGGGATGGTGCTGTACCCTGACTGACTGACAGACTGGGATGGTGCTGTACCCTGACTGACTGACAGACTGGGATGGTGCTGTACCCTGACTGACTGACTGACTGGGATGGTGCTGTACCCTGACTGACAGACTGACTGGGATGGTGCTGTACCCTGACTGACTGACAGACTGGGATGGTGCTGTACCCTGACTGACTGACTGGGATGGTGCTGTACCCTGACTGACTGACAGACTGGGATGGTGCTGTACCCTGACTGACTGACTGACTGGGATGGTGCTGTACCCTGACTGACTGACTGGGATGGTGCTGTACCCTGACTGACAGACTGACTGGGATGGTGCTGTACCCTGACTGACTGACAGACTGGGATGGTGCTGTACCCTGACTGACTGACAGACTGGGATGGTGCTGTACCCTGACTGACTGACTGACTGGGATGGTGCTGTACCCTGACTGACTGACAGACTGGGATGGTGCTGTACCCTGACTGACAGACTGACTGGGATGGTGCTGTACCCTGACTGACTGACAGACTGGGATGGTGCTGTACCCTGACTGACAGACTGACTGGGATGGTGCTGTACCCTGACTGACTAGACTGGGATGGTGCTGTACCCTGACTGACAGACTGACTGGGATGGTGCTGTACCCTGACTGACTGACAGACTGGGATGGTGCTGTACCGACTGACTGACTGACTGGGATGGTGCTGTACCCTGACTGACTGACAGACTGGGATGGTGCTGTACCCTGACTGACAGACTGACTGGGATGGTGCTGTACCCTGACTGACAGACTGACTGGGATGGTGCTGTACCCTGACTGACAGACTGGGATGGTGCTGTACCCTGACTGACTGACAGACTGGGATGGTGCTGTACCCTGACTGACTGACAGACTGGGATGGTGCTGTACCCTGACTGACTGACAGACTGGGATGGTGCTGTACCCTGACTGACTGACTGACTGGGATGGTGCTGTACCCTGACTGACTGACAGACTGGGATGGTGCTGTACCCTGACTGACTGACTGACTGGGATGGTGCTGTACCCTGACTGACTGACTGACTGGGATGGTGCTGTACCCTGACTGACTGACAGACTGGGATGGTGCTGTACCCTGACTGACTGACTGGGATGGTGCTGTACCCTGACTGACTGACAGACTGGGATGGTGCTGTACCCTGACTGACTGACTGACTGGGATGGTGCTGTACCCTGACTGACTGACAGACTGGGATGGTGCTGTACCCTGACTGACTGACTGACTGGGATGGTGCTGTACCCTGACTGACTGACAGACTGGGATGGTGCTGTACCCTGACTGACTGACAGACTGGGATGGTGCTGTACCCTGACTGACTGACTGACTGGGATGGTGCTGTACCCTGACTGACTGACTGACTGGGATGGTGCTGTACCCTGACTGACTGACTGACTGGGATGGTGCTGTACCCTGACTGACTGACAGACTGGGATGGTGCTGTACCCTGACTGACTGACAGACTGGGATGGTGCTGTACCCTGACTGACTGACTGACTGGGATGGTGCTGTACCCTGACTGACTGACAGACTGGGATGGTGCTGTACCCTGACTGACTGACAGACTGGGATGGTGCTGTACCCTGACTGACTGACAGACTGGGATGGTGCTGTACCCTGACTGACTGACTGGGATGGTGCTGTACCCTGACTGACTGACTGGGATGGTGCTGTACCCTGACTGACTGACTGACTGGGATGGTGCTGTACCCTGACTGACTGACTGGGATGGTGCTGTACCCTGACTGACTGACTGGGATGGTGCTGTACCCTGACTGACTGACAGACTGGGATGGTGCTGTACCCTGACTGACTGACTGACTGGGATGGTGCTGTACCCTGACTGACTGACTGACTGGGATGGTGCTGTACCCTGACTGACTGACTGACTGGGATGGTGCTGTACCCTGACTGACTGACTGACTGGGATGGTGCTGTACCCTGACTGACTGACAGACTGGGATGGTGCTGTACCCTGACTGACTGACTGACTGGGATGGTGCTGTACCCTGACTGACTGACTGACTGGGATGGTGCTGTACCCTGACTGACTGACTGACTGGGATGGTGCTGTACCCTGACTGACTGACAGACTGGGATGGTGCTGTACCCTGACTGACTGACAGACTGGGATGGTGCTGTACCCTGACTGACTGACAGACTGGGATGGTGCTGTACCCTGACTGACTGACAGACTGGGATGGTGCTGTACCCTGACTGACAGACAGACTGGGATGGTGCTGTACCCTGACTGACTGACTGACTGGGATGGTGCTGTACCCTGACTGACTGACTGGGATGGTGCTGTACCCTGACTGACTGACAGACTGGGATGGTGCTGTACCCTGACTGACTGACAGACTGGGATGGTGCTGTACCCTGACTGACTGACTGACTGGGATGGTGCTGTACCCTGACTGACAGACTGACTGGGATGGTGCTGTACCCTGACTGACTGACAGACTGGGATGGTGCTGTACCCTGACTGACTGACAGACTGGGATGGTGCTGTACCCTGACTGACTGACTGGGATGGTGCTGTACCCTGACTGACTGACAGACTGGGATGGTGCTGTACCCTGACTGACAGACTGACTGGGATGGTGCTGTACCCTGACTGACTGACTGGGATGGTGCTGTACCCTGACTGACAGACTGACTGGGATGGTGCTGTACCCTGACTGACTGACAGACTGGGATGGTGCTGTACCCTGACTGACTGACAGACTGGGATGGTGCTGTACCCTGACTGACTGACTGGGATGGTGCTGTACCCTGACTGACTGACAGACTGGGATGGTGCTGTACCCTGACTGACTGACTGACTGGGATGGTGCTGTACCCTGACTGACAGACTGGGATGGTGCTGTACCCTGACTGACAGACTGACTGGGATGGTGCTGTACCCTGACTGACTGACAGACTGGGATGGTGCTGTACCCTGACTGACAGACTGACTGGGATGGTGCTGTACCCTGACTGACTGACAGACTGGGATGGTGCTGTACCCTGACTGACTGACTGGGATGGTGCTGTACCCTGACTGACTGACAGACTGGGATGGTGCTGTACCCTGACTGACAGACTGACTGGGATGGTGCTGTACCCTGACTGACAGACTGACTGGGATGGTGCTGTACCCTGACTGACAGACTGACTGGGATGGTGCTGTACCCTGACTGACTGACAGACTGGGATGGTGCTGTACCCTGACTGACAGACAGACTGGGATGGTGCTGTACCCTGACTGACTGACAGACTGGGATGGTGCTGTACCCTGACTGACTGACAGACTGGGACGGTGCTGTACCCTGACTGACAGACTGACTGGGATGGTGCTGTACCCTGACTGACTGACAGACTGGGATGGTGCTGTACCCTGACTGACTGACTGACTGGGATGGTGCTGTACCCTGACTGACTGACTGACTGGGATGGTGCTGTACCCTGACTGACTGACAGACTGGGATGGTGCTGTACCCTGACTGACTGACTGACTGGGATGGTGCTGTACCCTGACTGACTGACAGACTGGGATGGTGCTGTACCCTGACTGACTGACTGACTGGGATGGTGCTGTACCCTGACTGACTGACTGACTGGGATGGTGCTGTACCCTGACTGACTGACTGACTGGGATGGTGCTGTACCCTGACTGACTGACTGACTGGGATGGTGCTGTACCCTGACTGACTGACAGACTGGGATGGTGCTGTACCCTGACTGACTGACTGACTGGGATGGTGCTGTACCCTGACTGACTGACAGACTGGGATGGTGCTGTACCCTGACTGACTGACTGACTGGGATGGTGCTGTACCCTGACTGACTGAGAGACTGGGATGGTGCTGTACCCTGACTGACTGACAGACTGGGATGGTGCTGTACCCTGACTGACTGACAGACTGGGATGGTGCTGTACCCTGACTGACTGACAGACTGGGATGGTGCTGTACCCTGACTGACTGACTGACTGGGATGGTGCTGTACCCTGACTGACTGACTGACTGGGATGGTGCTGTACCCTGACTGACTGACTGACTGGGATGGTGCTGTACCCTGACTGACTGACTGACTGGGACGGTGCTGTACCCTGACTGACTGACAGACTGGGATGGTGCTGTACCCTGACTGACTGACAGACTGGGATGGTGCTGTACCCTGACTGACTGGCTGACTGGGATGGTGCTGTACCCTGACTGACAGGCTGACTGGGATGGTGCTGTACCCTGACTGACTGACTGGGATGGTGCTGTACCCTGACTGACTGACAGACTGGGATGGTGCTGTACCCTGACTGACTGACTGACTGGGATGGTGCTGTACCCTGACTGACTGACTGACTGGGATGGTGCTGTACCCTGACTGACTGACAGACTGGGACGGTGCTGTACCCTGACTGACTGACAGACTGGGATGGTGCTGTACCCTGACTGACTGGACTGGGATGGTGCTGTACCCTGACTGACTGGCTGACTGGGATGGTGCTGTACCCTGACTGACAGACAGACTGGGATGGTGCTGTACCCTGACTGACAGACTGACTGGGATGGTGCTGTAACCTGACTGACAGACAGACTGGGATGGTGCTGTACCCTGACTGACTGACTGACTGGGATGGTGCTGTACCCTGACTGACTGACTGACTGGGATGGTGCTGTACCCTGACTGACTGACAGACTGGGATGGTGCTGTACCCTGACTGACTGACAGACTGGGATGGTGCTGTACCCTGACTGACTGACTGACTGACTGGGATGGTGCTGTACCCTGACTGACTGACTGACTGGGATGGTGCTGTACCCTGACTGACTGACAGACTGGGATGGTGCTGTACCCTGACTGACTGACAGACTGGGACGGTGCTGTACCCTGACTGACTGACAGACTGGGATGGTGCTGTACCCTGACTGACTGACAGACTGGGACGGTGCTGTACCCTGACTGACTGACTAGACTGGGATGGTGCTGTACCCTGACTGACAGACTGGGACGGTGCTGTACCCTGACTGACTGACAGACTGGGACGGTGCTGTACCCTGACTGACTGACTGACAGACTGGGACGGTGCTGTACCCTGACTGACTGACAGACTGGGATGGTGCTGTACCCTGACTGACTGACTGGGATGGTGCTCTACCCTGACTGACTGGGATGGTGCTCTACCCTGACTGACTGACTGACTGGGATGGTGCTGTACCCTGACTGACTGACTGACTGGGATGGTGCTGTACCCTGACTGACTGACTGACTGGGATGGTGCTGTACCCTGACTGACTGACAGACTGGGATGGTGCTGTACCCTGACTGACTGACTGACTGGGATGGTGCTGTACCCTGACTGACTGACTGACTGGGATGGTGCTGTACCCTGACTGACTGACTGACTGGGATGGTGCTGTACCCTGACTGACAGACTGGGATGGTGCTGTACCCTGACTGACTGACTGGGATGGTGCTGTACCCTGACTGACTGACTGACTGGGATGGTGCTGTACCCTGACTGACTGACTGACTGGGATGGTGCTGTACCCTGACTGACTGACTGGGATGGTGCTGTACCCTGACTGACTGACTGACTGGGATGGTGCTGTACCCTGACTGACTGACTGACTGGGATGGTGCTGTACCCTGACTGACTGACTGGGATGGTGCTGTACCCTGACTGACTGACTGACTGGGATGGTGCTGTACCCTGACTGACTGACTGACTGGGATGGTGCTGTACCCTGACTGACTGACAGACTGGGATGGTGCTGTACCCTGACTGACTGACAGACTGGGATGGTGCTGTACCCTGACTGACTGACAGACTGGGATGGTGCTGTACCCTGACTGACTGACTGACTGGGATGGTGCTGTACCCTGACTGACTGACTGACTGGGATGGTGCTGTACCCTGACTGACTGACAGACTGGGATGGTGCTGTACCCTGACTGACTGACAGACTGGGATGGTGCTGTACCCTGACTGACTGACAGACTGGGATGGTGCTGTACCCTGACTGACTGACAGACTGGGATGGTGCTGTACCCTGACTGACTGACTGACTGGGATGGTGCTGTACCCTGACTGACTGACAGACTGGGATGGTGCTGTACCCTGACTGACTGACTGACTGGGATGGTGCTGTACCCTGACTGACTGACTGACTGGGATGGTGCTGTACCCTGACTGACTGACTGACTGGGATGGTGCTGTACCCTGACTGACTGACTGACTGGGATGGTGCTGTACCCTGACTGACTGACTGACTGGGATGGTGCTGTACCCCTGACTGACTGACTGGGATGGTGCTGTACCCTGACTGACTGACAGACTGGGATGGTGCTGTACCCTGACTGACTGACTGACTGGGATGGTGCTGTACCCTGACTGACTGACAGACTGGGATGGTGCTGTACCCTGACTGACTGACTGGGATGGTGCTGTACCCTGACTGACTGACTGACTGGGATGGTGCTGTACCCTGACTGACTGACTGACTGGGATGGTGCTGTACCCTGACTGACTGACTGACTGGGATGGTGCTGTACCCTGACTGACTGACTGACTGGGATGGTGCTGTACCCTGACTGACTGACTGGGATGGTGCTGTACCCTGACTGACTGACAGACTGGGATGGTGCTGTACCCTGACTGACTGACTGACTGGGATGGTGCTGTACCCTGACTGACTGACTGACTGGGATGGTGCTGTACCCTGACTGACTGACTGACTGGGATGGTGCTGTACCCTGACTGACTGACAGACTGGGATGGTGCTGTACCCTGACTGACTGACAGACTGGGATGGTGCTGTACCCTGACTGACTGACAGACTGGGATGGTGCTGTACCCTGACTGACTGACTGACTGGGATGGTGCTGTACCCTGACTGACTGACTGACTGGGATGGTGCTGTACCCTGACTGACTGACTGACTGGGATGGTGCTGTACCCTGACTGACTGACTGACTGGGATGGTGCTGTACCCTGACTGACTGACTGACTGGGATGGTGCTGTACCCTGACTGACTGACAGACTGGGATGGTGCTGTACCCTGACTGACTGACTGACTGGGATGGTGCTGTACCCTGACTGACTGACAGACTGGGATGGTGCTGTACCCTGACTGACTGACTGACTGGGATGGTGCTGTACCCTGACTGACTGACAGACTGGGATGGTGCTGTACCCTGACTGACTGACTGACTGGGATGGTGCTGTACCCTGACTGACTGACTGACTGGGATGGTGCTGTACCCTGACTGACTGACTGACTGGGATGGTGCTGTACCCTGACTGACTGACTGACTGGGATGGTGCTGTACCCTGACTGACTGACTGACTGGGATGGTGCTGTACCCTGACTGACTGACTGACTGGGATGGTGCTGTACCCTGACTGACTGACTGACTGGGATGGTGCTGTACCCTGACTGACTGACTGGGATGGTGCTGTACCCTGACTGACTGACTGACTGGGATGGTGCTGTACCCTGACTGACTGACTGACTGGGATGGTGCTGTACCCTGACTGACTGACTGACTGGGATGGTGCTGTACCCTGACTGACTGACAGACTGGGATGGTGCTGTACCCTGACTGACTGACTGACTGGGATGGTGCTGTACCCTGACTGACTGACTGACTGGGATGGTGCTGTACCCTGACTGACTGACTGACTGGGATGGTGCTGTACCCTGACTGACTGACTGACTGGGATGGTGCTGTACCCTGACTGACTGACTGGGATGGTGCTGTACCCTGACTGACTGACTGACTGACTGGGATGGTGCTGTACCCTGACTGACTGACTGACTGGGATGGTGCTGTACCCTGACTGACTGACTGACTGGGATGGTGCTGTACTCTGACTGACTGACTGACTGGGATGGTGCTGTACCCTGACTGACTGACTGACTGGGACGGTGCTGTACCCTGACTGACTGACTGGGATGGTGCTGTACCCTGACTGACTGACAGACTGGGATGGTGCTGTACCCTGACTGACTGACAGACTGGGATGGTGCTGTACCCTGACTGACTGACTGACTGGGATGGTGCTGTACCCTGACTGACTGACAGACTGGGATGGTGCTGTACCCTGACTGACTGACTGGGATGGTGCTGTACCCTGACTGACTGACTGACTGGGATGGTGCTGTACCCTGACTGACTGACTGACTGGGATGGTGCTGTACCCTGACTGACTGACTGGGATGGTGCTGTACCCTGACTGACTGACTGACTGGGATGGTGCTGTACCCTGACTGACTGACTGGGATGGTGCTGTACCCTGACTGACTGACTGACTGGGATGGTGCTGTACCCTGACTGACTGACTGGGATGGTGCTGTACCCTGACTGACTGACTGACTGGGATGGTGCTGTACCCTGACTGACTGACTGACTGGGACGGTGCTGTACCCTGACTGACTGACTGGGATGGTGCTGTACCCTGACTGACTGACTGACTGGGATGGTGCTGTACCCTGACTGACAGACTGGGATGGTGCTGTACCCTGACTGACTGACAGACTTGGATGGTGCTGTACCCTGACTGACTGACAGACTGGATTATGACGTCCTGCATCTCTCTGTCTTAGTGGACCTCTGTCCATCAGCCTGTATTGAGACGGCCTGTATCTCTCTGTATTAGTGGACCTCTGTCCACAGCCTTGCTGCCTCTCTGTATTAGTGGACCTCTGTCCACAGCCTTGCTGCCTCTCTGTCTTAGTGGACCTCTGTCCACAGCCTTGCTGCCTCTCTGTCTTAGTGGACCTCTGTCCACAGCCTTGCTGCCTCTCTGTATTAGTGGACCTCTGTCCACAGCCTTGCTGCCTCTCTGTATTAGTGGACCTCTGTCCACAGCCTTGCTGCCTCTCTGTTATAGTGGACCTCTGTCCACAGCCATGCTGCCTCTCTGTATTAGTGGACCTCTGTCCACAGCCTTGCTGCTTCTCTGTATTAGTGGACCTCTGTCCACAGCCTTGCAGCCTCTCTGTATTAGTGGACCTCTGTCCACAGCCTTGCAGCCTCTCTGTATTAGTGGACCTCTGTCCACAGCCTTGCTGCCTCTCTGTCTTAGTGGACCTCTGTCCACAGCCTTGCTGCCTCTCTGTATTAGTGGACCTCTGTCCACAGGTTTGCTGCCTCTCTGTCTTAGTGGACCTCTGTCCACAGCCTTGCTGCCTCTCTGTATTAGTGGACCTCTGTCCACAGCCTTGCAGCCTCTCTGTATTAGTGGACCTCTGTCCACAGCCTTGCTGCCTCTCTGTATTAGTGGACCTCTGTCCACAGCCTTGCTGCCTCTCTGTTATAGTGGACCTCTGTCCACAGCCTTGCTGCCTCTCTGTATTAGTGGACCTCTGTCCACAGCCTTGCTGCCTCTCTGTATTAGTGGACCTCTGTCCACAGCCTTGCAGCCTCTCTGTATTAGTGGACCTCTGTCCACAGCCTTGCAGCCTCTCTGTATTAGTGGACCTCTGTCCACAGCCTTGCTGCCTCTCTGTATTAGTGGACCTCTGTCCACAGCCTTGCTGCCTCTCTGTATTAGTGGACCTCTGTCCACAGCCTTGCTGCCTCTCTGTATTAGTGGACCTCTGTCCACAGCCTTGCTGCCTCTCTGTATTAGTGGACCTCTGGCCACAGCCTTGCTGCCTCTCTGTATTAGTGGACCTCTGTCCACAGCCTTGCTGCCTCTCTGTATTAGTGGACCTCTGTCCACAGCCTTGCTGCCTCTCTGTATTAGTGGACCTCTGTCCACAGCCTTGCTGCCTCTCTGTATTAGTGGACCTCTGTCCACAGCCTTGCTGCCTCTCTGTATTAGTGGACCTCTGTCCACAGCCTTGCTGCTCTCTCTGTATTAGTGGACCTCTGTCCACAGCCTTGCTGCCTCTCTGTATTAGTGGACCTCTGTCCACAGCCTTGCTGCCTCTCTGTATTAGTGGACCTCTGTCCACAGCCTTGCTGCCTCTCTGTATTAGTGGACCTCTGTCCACAGCCTTGCTGCCTCTCTGTATTAGTGGACCTCTGTCCACAGCCTTGCTGCCTCTCTGTATTAGTGGACCTCTGTCCACAGCCTTGCTGCCTCTCTGTATTAGTGGACCTCTGTCCACAGCCTTGCTGCCTCTCTGTATTAGTGGACCTCTGTCCACAGCCTTGCTGCCTCTCTGTATTAGTGGACCTCTGTCCACAGCCTTGCTGCCTCTCTGTATTAGTGGACCTCTGTCCACAGCCTTGCTGCCTCTCTGTATTAGTGGACCTCTGTCCACAGCCTTGCTGCCTCTCTGTATTAGTGGACCTCTGTCCACAGCCTTGCTGCCTCTCTGTATTAGTGGACCTCTGTCCACAGCCTTGCTGCCTCTCTGTATTAGTGGACCTCTGTCCACAGCCTTGCTGCCTCTCTGTATTAGTGGACCTCTGTCCACAGCCTTGCTGCCTCTCTGTATTAGTGGACCTCTGTCCACAGCCTTGCTGCCTCTCTGTATTAGTGGACCTCTGTCCACAGCCTTGCTGCCTCTCTGTATTAGTGGACCTCTGTCCACAGCCTTGCTGCCTCTCTGTATTAGTGGACCTCTGTCCACAGCCTTGCTGCCTCTCTGTATTAGTGGACCTCTGTCCACAGCCTTGCTGCCTCTCTGTATTAGTGGACCTCTGTCCACAGCCTTGCTGCCTCTCTGTATTAGTGGACCTCTGTCCACAGCCTTGCTGCCTCTCTGTATTAGTGGACCTCTGTCCACAGCCTTGCTGCCTCTCTGTATTAGTGGACCTCTGTCCACAGCCTTGCTGCCTCTCTGTATTAGTGGACCTCTGTCCACAGCCTTGCTGCCTCTCTGTATTAGTGGACCTCTGTCCACAGCCTTGCTGCCTCTCTGTATTAGTGGACCTCTGTCCACAGCCTTGCTGCCTCTCTGTATTAGTGGACCTCTGTCCACAGCCTTGCTGCCTCTCTGTATTAGTGGACCTCTGTCCACAGCCTTGCTGCCTCTCTGTATTAGTGGACCTCTGTCCACAGCCTTGCTGCCTCTCTGTATTAGTGGACCTCTGTCCACAGCCTTGCTGCCTCTCTGTATTAGTGGACCTCTGTCCACAGCCTTGCTGCCTCTCTGTATTAGTGGACCTCTGTCCACAGCCTTGCTGCCTCTCTGTATTAGTGGACCTCTGTCCACAGCCTTGCTGCCTCTCTGTATTAGTGGACCTCTGTCCACAGCCTTGCTGCCTCTCTGTATTAGTGGACCTCTGTCCACAGCCTTGCTGCCTCTCTGTATTAGTGGACCTCTGTCCACAGCCTTGCTGCCTCTCTGTATTAGTGGACCTCTGTCCACAGCCTTGCTGCCTCTCTGTATTAGTGGACCTCTGTCCACAGCCTTGCTGCCTCTCTGTATTAGTGGACCTCTGTCCACAGCCTTGCTGCCTCTCTGTATTAGTGGACCTCTGTCCACAGCCTTGCTGCCTCTCTGTATTAGTGGACCTCTGTCCACAGCCTTGCTGCCTCTCTGTATTAGTGGACCTCTGTCCACAGCCTTGCTGCCTCTCTGTATTAGTGGACCTCTGTCCACAGCCTTGCTGCCTCTCTGTATTAGTGGACCTCTGTCCACAGCCTTGCTGCCTCTCTGTATTAGTGGACCTCTGTCCACAGCCTTGCTGCCTCTCTGTATTAGTGGACCTCTGTCCACAGCCTTGCTGCCTCTCTGTATTAGTGGACCTCTGTCCACAGCCTTGCTGCCTCTCTGTATTAGTGGACCTCTGTCCACAGCCTTGCTGCCTCTCTGTATTAGTGGACCTCTGTCCACAGCCTTGCTGCCTCTCTGTATTAGTGGACCTCTGTCCACAGCCTTGCTGCCTCTCTGTATTAGTGGACCTCTGTCCACAGCCTTGCTGCCTCTCTGTATTAGTGGACCTCTGTCCACAGCCTTGCTGCCTCTCTGTATTAGTGGACCTCTGTCCACAGCCTTGCTGCCTCTCTGTATTAGTGGACCTCTGTCCACAGCCTTGCTGCCTCTCTGTATTAGTGGACCTCTGTCCACAGCCTTGCTGCCCTCTCTCTGTATTAGTGGACCTCTGTCCACAGCCTTGCTGCCTCTCTGTATTAGTGGACCTCTGTCCACAGCCTTGCTGCCTCTCTGTATTAGTGGACCTCTGTCCACAGCCTTGCTGCCTCTCTGTATTAGTGGACCTCTGTCCACAGCCTTGCTGCCTCTCTGTATTAGTGGACCTCTGTCCACAGCCTTGCTGCCTCTCTGTATTAGTGGACCTCTGTCCACAGCCTTGCTGCCTCTCTGTATTAGTGGACCTCTGTCCACAGCCTTGCTGCCTCTCTGTATTAGTGGACCTCTGTCCACAGCCTTGCTGCCTCTCTGTATTAGTGGACCTCTGTCCACAGCCTTGCTGCTCTCTCTGTATTAGTGGACCTCTGTCCACAGCCTTGCTGCCTCTCTGTATTAGTGGACCTCTGTCCACAGCCTTGCTGCCTCTCTGTATTAGTGGACCTCTGTCCACAGCCTTGCTGCCTCTCTGTATTAGTGGACCTCTGTCCACAGCCTTGCTGCCTCTCTGTATTAGTGGACCTCTGTCCACAGCCTTGCTGCCTCTCTGTATTAGTGGACCTCTGTCCACAGCCTTGCTGCCTCTCTGTATTAGTGGACCTCTGTCCACAGCCTTGCTGCCTCTCTGTATTAGTGGACCTCTGTCCACAGCCTTGCTGCCTCTCTGTATTAGTGGACCTCTGTCCACAGCCTTGCTGCCTCTCTGTATTAGTGGACCTCTGTCCACAGCCTTGCTGCCTCTCTGTATTAGTGGACCTCTGTCCACAGCCTTGCTGCCTCTCTGTATTAGTGGACCTCTGTCCACAGCCTTGCTGCCTCTCTGTATTAGTGGACCTCTGTCCACAGCCTTGCTGCCTCTCTGTATTAGTGGACCTCTGTCCACAGCCTTGCTGCCTCTCTGTATTAGTGGACCTCTGTCCACAGCCTTGCTGCCTCTCTGTATTAGTGGACCTCTGTCCACAGCCTTGCTGCCTCTCTGTATTAGTGGACCTCTGTCCACAGCCTTGCTGCCTCTCTGTATTAGTGGACCTCTGTCCACAGCCTTGCTGCCTCTCTGTATTAGTGGACCTCTGTCCACAGCCTTGCTGCCTCTCTGTATTAGTGGACCTCTGTCCACAGCCTTGCTGCCTCTCTGTATTAGTGGACCTCTGTCCACAGCCTTGCTGCCTCTCTGTATTAGTGGACCTCTGTCCACAGCCTTGCTGCCTCTCTGTATTAGTGGACCTCTGTCCACAGCCTTGCTGCCTCTCTGTATTAGTGGACCTCTGTCCACAGCCTTGCTGCCTCTCTGTATTAGTGGACCTCTGTCCACAGCCTTGCTGCCTCTCTGTATTAGTGGACCTCTGTCCACAGCCTTGCTGCCTCTCTGTATTAGTGGACCTCTGTCCACAGCCTTGCTGCCTCTCTGTATTAGTGGACCTCTGTCCACAGCCTTGCTGCCTCTCTGTCTTAGTGGACCTCTGTCCACAGCCTTGCTGCCTCTCTGTATTAGTGGACCTCTGTCCACAGCCTTGCTGCCTCTCTGTATTAGTGGACCTCTGTCCACAGCCTTGCTGCCTCTCTGTATTAGTGGACCTCTGTCCACAGCCTTGCTGCCTCTCTGTATTAGTGGACCTCTGTCCACAGCCTTGCTGCCTCTCTGTATTAGTGGACCTCTGTCCACAGCCTTGCTGCCTCTCTGTATTAGTGGACCTCTGTCCACAGCCTTGCTGCCTCTCTGTATTAGTGGACCTCTGTCCACAGCCTTGCTGCCTCTCTGTATTAGTGGACCTCTGTCCACAGCCTTGCTGCCTCTCTGTATTAGTGGACCTCTGTCCACAGCCTTGCTGCCTCTCTGTATTAGTGGACCTCTGTCCACAGCCTTGCTGCTCTCTCTGTATTAGTGGACCTCTGTCCACAGCCTTGCTGCCTCTCTGTATTAGTGGACCTCTGTCCACAGCCTTGCTGCCTCTCTGTATTAGTGGACCTCTGTCCACAGCCTTGCTGCCTCTCTGTATTAGTGGACCTCTGTCCACAGCCTTGCTGCCTCTCTGTATTAGTGGACCTCTGTCCACAGCCTTGCTGCCTCTCTGTATTAGTGGACCTCTGTCCACAGCCTTGCTGCCTCTCTGTATTAGTGGACCTCTGTCCACAGCCTTGCTGCCTCTCTGTATTAGTGGACCTCTGTCCACAGCCTTGCTGCCTCTCTGTATTAGTGGACCTCTGTCCACAGCCTTGCTGCCTCTCTGTATTAGTGGACCTCTGTCCACAGCCTTGCTGCCTCTCTGTATTAGTGGACCTCTGTCCACAGCCTTGCTGCCTCTCTGTATTAGTGGACCTCTGTCCACAGCCTTGCTGCCCTCTCTGTATTAGTGGACCTCTGTCCACAGCCTTGCTGCCTCTCTGTATTAGTGGACCTCTGTCCACAGCCTTGCTGCCTCTCTGTATTAGTGGACCTCTGTCCACAGCCTTGCTGCCTCTCTGTATTAGTGGACCTCTGTCCACAGCCTTGCTGCCTCTCTGTATTAGTGGACCTCTGTCCACAGCCTTGCTGCCTCTCTGTATTAGTGGACCTCTGTCCACAGCCTTGCTGCCTCTCTGTATTAGTGGACCTCTGTCCACAGCCTTGCTGCCTCTCTGTATTAGTGGACCTCTGTCCACAGCCTTGCTGCCTCTCTGTATTAGTGGACCTCTGTCCACAGCCTTGCTGCCTCTCTGTATTAGTGGACCTCTGTCCACAGCCTTGCTGCCTCTCTGTATTAGTGGACCTCTGTCCACAGCCTTGCTGCCTCTCTGTATTAGTGGACCTCTGTCCACAGCCTTGCTGCCTCTCTGTATTAGTGGACCTCTGTCCACAGCCTTGCTGCCTCTCTGTATTAGTGGACCTCTGTCCACAGCCTTGCTGCCTCTCTGTATTAGTGGACCTCTGTCCACAGCCTTGCTGCCTCTCTGTATTAGTGGACCTCTGTCCACAGCCTTGCTGCCTCTCTGTATTAGTGGACCTCTGTCCACAGCCTTGCTGCCTCTCTGTATTAGTGGACCTCTGTCCACAGCCTTGCTGCCTCTCTGTATTAGTGGACCTCTGTCCACAGCCTTGCTGCCTCTCTGTATTAGTGGACCTCTGTCCACAGCCTTGCTGCCTCTCTGTATTAGTGGACCTCTGTCCACAGCCTTGCTGCCTCTCTGTATTAGTGGACCTCTGTCCACAGCCTTGCTGCCTCTCTGTATTAGTGGACCTCTGTCCACAGCCTTGCTGCCTCTCTGTATTAGTGGACCTCTGTCCACAGCCTTGCTGCCTCTCTGTATTAGTGGACCTCTGTCCACAGCCTTGCTGCCTCTCTGTATTAGTGGACCTCTGTCCACAGCCTTGCTGCCTCTCTGTATTAGTGGACCTCTGTCCACAGCCTTGCTGCCTCTCTGTATTAGTGGACCTCTGTCCACAGCCTTGCTGCCTCTCTGTATTAGTGGACCTCTGTCCACAGCCTTGCTGCCTCTCTGTATTAGTGGACCTCTGTCCACAGCCTTGCTGCCTCTCTGTATTAGTGGACCTCTGTCCACAGCCTTGCTGCCTCTCTGTATTAGTGGACCTCTGTCCACAGCCTTGCTGCCTCTCTGTATTAGTGGACCTCTGTCCACAGCCTTGCTGCCTCTCTGTATTAGTGGACCTCTGTCCACAGCCTTGCTGCCTCTCTGTATTAGTGGACCTCTGTCCACAGCCTTGCTGCCTCTCTGTATTAGTGGACCTCTGTCCACAGCCTTGCTGCCTCTCTGTATTAGTGGACCTCTGTCCACAGCCTTGCTGCCTCTCTGTATTAGTGGACCTCTGTCCACAGCCTTGCTGCCTCTCTGTATTAGTGGACCTCTGTCCACAGCCTTGCTGCCTCTCTGTATTAGTGGACCTCTGTCCACAGCCTTGCTGCCTCTCTGTATTAGTGGACCTCTGTCCACAGCCTTGCTGCCTCTCTGTATTAGTGGACCTCTGTCCACAGCCTTGCTGCCTCTCTGTATTAGTGGACCTCTGTCCACAGCCTTGCTGCCTCTCTGTATTAGTGGACCTCTGTCCACAGCCTTGCTGCCTCTCTGTATTAGTGGACCTCTGTCCACAGCCTTGCTGCCTCTCTGTATTAGTGGACCTCTGTCCACAGCCTTGCTGCCTCTCTGTATTAGTGGACCTCTGTCCACAGCCTTGCTGCCTCTCTGTATTAGTGGACCTCTGTCCACAGCCTTGCTGCCTCTCTGTATTAGTGGACCTCTGTCCACAGCCTTGCTGCCTCTCTGTATTAGTGGACCTCTGTCCACAGCCTTGCTGCCTCTCTGTATTAGTGGACCTCTGTCCACAGCCTTGCTGCCTCTCTGTATTAGTGGACCTCTGTCCACAGCCTTGCTGCCTCTCTGTATTAGTGGACCTCTGTCCACAGCCTTGCTGCCTCTCTGTATTAGTGGACCTCTGTCCACAGCCTTGCTGCCTCTCTGTATTAGTGGACCTCTGTCCACAGCCTTGCTGCCTCTCTGTATTAGTGGACCTCTGTCCACAGCCTTGCTGCCTCTCTGTATTAGTGGACCTCTGTCCACAGCCTTGCTGCCTCTCTGTATTAGTGGACCTCTGTCCACAGCCTTGCTGCCTCTCTGTATTAGTGGACCTCTGTCCACAGCCTTGCTGCCTCTCTGTATTAGTGGACCTCTGTCCACAGCCTTGCTGCCTCTCTGTATTAGTGGACCTCTGTCCACAGCCTTGCTGCCTCTCTGTATTAGTGGACCTCTGTCCACAGCCTTGCTGCCTCTCTGTATTAGTGGACCTCTGTCCACAGCCTTGCTGCCTCTCTGTATTAGTGGACCTCTGTCCACAGCCTTGCTGCCTCTCTGTATTAGTGGACCTCTGTCCACAGCCTTGCTGCCTCTCTGTATTAGTGGACCTCTGTCCACAGCCTTGCTGCCTCTCTGTATTAGTGGACCTCTGTCCACAGCCTTGCTGCCTCTCTGTATTAGTGGACCTCTGTCCACAGCCTTGCTGCCTCTCTGTATTAGTGGACCTCTGTCCACAGCCTTGCTGCCTCTCTGTATTAGTGGACCTCTGTCCACAGCCTTGCTGCCTCTCTGTATTAGTGGACCTCTGTCCACAGCCTTGCTGCCTCTCTGTATTAGTGGACCTCTGTCCACAGCCTTGCTGCCTCTCTGTATTAGTGGACCTCTGTCCACAGCCTTGCTGCCTCTCTGTATTAGTGGACCTCTGTCCACAGCCTTGCTGCCTCTCTGTATTAGTGGACCTCTGTCCACAGCCTTGCTGCCTCTCTGTATTAGTGGACCTCTGTCCACAGCCTTGCTGCCTCTCTGTATTAGTGGACCTCTGTCCACAGCCTTGCTGCCTCTCTGTATTAGTGGACCTCTGTCCACAGCCTTGCTGCCTCTCTGTATTAGTGGACCTCTGTCCACAGCCTTGCTGCCTCTCTGTATTAGTGGACCTCTGTCCACAGCCTTGCTGCCTCTCTGTATTAGTGGACCTCTGTCCACAGCCTTGCTGCCTCTCTGTATTAGTGGACCTCTGTCCACAGCCTTGCTGCCTCTCTGTATTAGTGGACCTCTGTCCACAGCCTTGCTGCCTCTCTGTATTAGTGGACCTCTGTCCACAGCCTTGCTGCCTCTCTGTATTAGTGGACCTCTGTCCACAGCCTTGCTGCCTCTCTGTATTAGTGGACCTCTGTCCACAGCCTTGCTGCCTCTCTGTATTAGTGGACCTCTGTCCACAGCCTTGCTGCCTCTCTGTATTAGTGGACCTCTGTCCACAGCCTTGCTGCCTCTCTGTATTAGTGGACCTCTGTCCACAGCCTTGCTGCCTCTCTGTATTAGTGGACCTCTGTCCACAGCCTTGCTGCCTCTCTGTATTAGTGGACCTCTGTCCACAGCCTTGCTGCCTCTCTGTATTAGTGGACCTCTGTCCACAGCCTTGCTGCCTCTCTGTATTAGTGGACCTCTGTCCACAGCCTTGCTGCCTCTCTGTATTAGTGGACCTCTGTCCACAGCCTTGCTGCCTCTCTGTATTAGTGGACCTCTGTCCACAGCCTTGCTGCCTCTCTGTATTAGTGGACCTCTGTCCACAGCCTTGCTGCCTCTCTGTATTAGTGGACCTCTGTCCACAGCCTTGCTGCCTCTCTGTATTAGTGGACCTCTGTCCACAGCCTTGCTGCCTCTCTGTATTAGTGGACCTCTGTCCACAGCCTTGCTGCCTCTCTGTATTAGTGGACCTCTGTCCACAGCCTTGCTGCCTCTCTGTATTAGTGGACCTCTGTCCACAGCCTTGCTGCCTCTCTGTATTAGTGGACCTCTGTCCACAGCCTTGCTGCCTCTCTGTATTAGTGGACCTCTGTCCACAGCCTTGCTGCCTCTCTGTATTAGTGGACCTCTGTCCACAGCCTTGCTGCCTCTCTGTATTAGTGGACCTCTGTCCACAGCCTTGCTGCCTCTCTGTATTAGTGGACCTCTGTCCACAGCCTTGCTGCCTCTCTGTATTAGTGGACCTCTGTCCACAGCCTTGCTGCCTCTCTGTATTAGTGGACCTCTGTCCACAGCCTTGCTGCCTCTCTGTATTAGTGGACCTCTGTCCACAGCCTTGCTGCCTCTCTGTATTAGTGGACCTCTGTCCACAGCCTTGCTGCCTCTCTGTATTAGTGGACCTCTGTCCACAGCCTTGCTGCCTCTCTGTATTAGTGGACCTCTGTCCACAGCCTTGCTGCCTCTCTGTATTAGTGGACCTCTGTCCACAGCCTTGCTGCCTCTCTGTATTAGTGGACCTCTGTCCACAGCCTTGCTGCCTCTCTGTATTAGTGGACCTCTGTCCACAGCCTTGCTGCCTCTCTGTATTAGTGGACCTCTGTCCACAGCCTTGCTGCCTCTCTGTATTAGTGGACCTCTGTCCACAGCCTTGCTGCCTCTCTGTATTAGTGGACCTCTGTCCACAGCCTTGCTGCCTCTCTGTATTAGTGGACCTCTGTCCACAGCCTTGCTGCCTCTCTGTATTAGTGGACCTCTGTCCACAGCCTTGCTGCTCTCTCTGTATTAGTGGACCTCTGTCCACAGCCTTGCTGCCTCTCTGTATTAGTGGACCTCTGTCCACAGCCTTGCTGCCTCTCTGTATTAGTGGACCTCTGTCCACAGCCTTGCTGCCTCTCTGTATTAGTGGACCTCTGTCCACAGCCTTGCTGCCTCTCTGTATTAGTGGACCTCTGTCCACAGCCTTGCTGCCTCTCTGTATTAGTGGACCTCTGTCCACAGCCTTGCTGCCTCTCTGTATTAGTGGACCTCTGTCCACAGCCTTGCTGCCTCTCTGTATTAGTGGACCTCTGTCCACAGCCTTGCTGCCTCTCTGTATTAGTGGACCTCTGTCCACAGCCTTGCTGCCTCTCTGTATTAGTGGACCTCTGTCCACAGCCTTGCTGCCTCTCTGTATTAGTGGACCTCTGTCCACAGCCTTGCTGCCTCTCTGTATTAGTGGACCTCTGTCCACAGCCTTGCTGCCTCTCTGTATTAGTGGACCTCTGTCCACAGCCTTGCTGCCTCTCTGTATTAGTGGACCTCTGTCCACAGCCTTGCTGCCTCTCTGTATTAGTGGACCTCTGTCCACAGCCTTGCTGCCTCTCTGTATTAGTGGACCTCTGTCCACAGCCTTGCTGCCTCTCTGTATTAGTGGACCTCTGTCCACAGCCTTGCTGCCTCTCTGTATTAGTGGACCTCTGTCCACAGCCTTGCTGCCTCTCTGTATTAGTGGACCTCTGTCCACAGCCTTGCTGCCTCTCTGTATTAGTGGACCTCTGTCCACAGCCTTGCTGCCTCTCTGTATTAGTGGACCTCTGTCCACAGCCTTGCTGCCTCTCTGTATTAGTGGACCTCTGTCCACAGCCTTGCTGCCTCTCTGTATTAGTGGACCTCTGTCCACAGCCTTGCTGCCTCTCTGTATTAGTGGACCTCTGTCCACAGCCTTGCTGCCTCTCTGTATTAGTGGACCTCTGTCCACAGCCTTGCTGCCTCTCTGTATTAGTGGACCTCTGTCCACAGCCTTGCTGCCTCTCTGTATTAGTGGACCTCTGTCCACAGCCTTGCTGCCTCTCTGTATTAGTGGACCTCTGTCCACAGCCTTGCTGCCTCTCTGTATTAGTGGACCTCTGTCCACAGCCTTGCTGCCTCTCTGTATTAGTGGACCTCTGTCCACAGCCTTGCTGCCTCTCTGTATTAGTGGACCTCTGTCCACAGCCTTGCTGCCTCTCTGTATTAGTGGACCTCTGTCCACAGCCTTGCTGCCTCTCTGTATTAGTGGACCTCTGTCCACAGCCTTGCTGCCTCTCTGTATTAGTGGACCTCTGTCCACAGCCTTGCTGCCTCTCTGTATTAGTGGACCTCTGTCCACAGCCTTGCTGCCTCTCTGTATTAGTGGACCTCTGTCCACAGCCTTGCTGCCTCTCTGTATTAGTGGACCTCTGTCCACAGCCTTGCTGCCTCTCTGTATTAGTGGACCTCTGTCCACAGCCTTGCTGCCTCTCTGTATTAGTGGACCTCTGTCCACAGCCTTGCTGCCTCTCTGTATTAGTGGACCTCTGTCCACAGCCTTGCTGCCTCTCTGTATTAGTGGACCTCTGTCCACAGCCTTGCTGCCTCTCTGTATTAGTGGACCTCTGTCCACAGCCTTGCTGCCTCTCTGTATTAGTGGACCTCTGTCCACAGCCTTGCTGCCTCTCTGTATTAGTGGACCTCTGTCCACAGCCTTGCTGCCTCTCTGTATTAGTGGACCTCTGTCCACAGCCTTGCTGCCTCTCTGTATTAGTGGACCTCTGTCCACAGCCTTGCTGCTCTCTCTGTATTAGTGGACCTCTGTCCACAGCCTTGCTGCCTCTCTGTATTAGTGGACCTCTGTCCACAGCCTTGCTGCCTCTCTGTATTAGTGGACCTCTGTCCACAGCCTTGCTGCCTCTCTGTATTAGTGGACCTCTGTCCACAGCCTTGCTGCCTCTCTGTATTAGTGGACCTCTGTCCACAGCCTTGCTGCCTCTCTGTATTAGTGGACCTCTGTCCACAGCCTTGCTGCCTCTCTGTATTAGTGGACCTCTGTCCACAGCCTTGCTGCCTCTCTGTATTAGTGGACCTCTGTCCACAGCCTTGCTGCCTCTCTCTGTATTAGTGGACCTCTGTCCACAGCCTTGCTGCCTCTCTGTATTAGTGGACCTCTGTCCACAGCCTTGCTGCCTCTCTGTATTAGTGGACCTCTGTCCACAGCCTTGCTGCCTCTCTGTATTAGTGGACCTCTGTCCACAGCCTTGCTGCCTCTCTGTATTAGTGGACCTCTGTCCACAGCCTTGCTGCCTCTCTGTATTAGTGGACCTCTGTCCACAGCCTTGCTGCCTCTCTGTATTAGTGGACCTCTGTCCACAGCCTTGCTGCCTCTCTGTATTAGTGGACCTCTGTCCACAGCCTTGCTGCCTCTCTGTATTAGTGGACCTCTGTCCACAGCCTTGCTGCCTCTCTGTATTAGTGGACC
>NW_025534732.1:52500-159883 GCF_020615455.1 Coregonus clupeaformis
TTAATAAGGAATAGAGTAGGACCGTAGCACGAGGTACTGGGGACCTTCCAGTGGAGCCACACAGATATACAGTACTGATGCAGTACTGTGGTAATACTATTAGCTATACACAGAACTGCCACAGTTGTTGACTCTCGAAGTGATTCTCTGAATGAAAGTGAGGAACAGTTGTTGACTCTCGAACTGATTCTCTGACTGAGTGAGGAACAGTTGTTGACTCTCGAACTGATTCTCTGACTGAGAGTGAGGATCAGTTGTTGACTCTCGAACTGATTCTCTGACTGAGAGTGAGGATCAGTTGTTGACTCTCGAACTGATTCTCTGAACGAGAGTGAGGAACAGTTGTTGACTCTCAAACTGATTCTCTGAATGAGAGTGAGGAACAGTTGTTAACTCTCGATCTGATTCTCTGAACGAGAGTGAGGAACAGTTGTTGACTCTCGAACTGATTCTCTGAACGAGAGTGAGGAACAGTTGTTGACTCTCGAAGTGATTCTCTGAACGAGAGTGAGGAACAGTTGTTGACTCTCGAAGTGATTCTCTGAACGAGAGTGAGGAACAGTTGTTGACTCTCGGACTGATTCTCTGAATGAGAGTGAGGATCAGTTGTTGACTCTCGAAGTGATTCTCTGACTGAGAATGAGGATCAGTTGTTGACTCTCGAACTGATTCTCTGACTGAGAGTGAGGAACGGTTGTTGACTCTCGAACTGATTCTCTGAATGAGAGTGAGGATCAGTTGTTTTATGAGAAAGACACCATGATAACATCTAGTGATGTTACAGCTGTACAGCACCCTACTAAATAGACACAGAAACCATCCAACAGATAGACAACACTTTGTTTCCTTCATCAGATAGATATAGTCTGTCATTTAACATAAAGATCATTTATGATGGCTCCTCCTCTTGACCCTATCCTAATGCTGGGGACAGATGTTGCTCTGACAACGTCTCTCTGAGCTGACAGGTTAGTAGATGTTGCTCTGACAACGTCTCTCTGAGCTGACAGGTTAGTAGATGTTGCTCTGACAACGTCTCTCTGAGCTGACAGGTTAGTAGATGTTGCTCTGACAACGTCTCTCTGAGCTGACAGGTTAGTAGATGTTGCTCTGACAACGTCTCTCTGAGCTGACAGGTTAGTAGATGTTGCTCTGACAACGTCTCTCTGAGCTGACAGGCTAGTAGATGTTGCTCTGACAACGTCTCTCTGAGCTGACAGGTTAGTAGATGTTGCTCTGACAACGTCTCTCTGAGCTGACAGGTTAGTAGATGTTGCTCTGACAACGTCTCTCTGAGCTGACAGGTTAGTAGATGTTGCTCTGACAACGTCTCTCTGAGCTGACAGGTTAGTAGATGTTGCTCTGACAACGTCTCTCTGAGCTGACAGGTTAGTAGATGTTGCTCTGACAACGTCTCTCTGAGCTGACAGGTTAGTAGATGTTGCTCTGACAACGTCTCTCTGAGCTGACAGGTTAGTAGATGTTCCTCTGACAACGTCTCTCTGAGCTGACAGGTTAGTAGATGTTGCTCTGACAACGTCTCTCTGAGCTGACAGGCTAGTAGATGTTCCTCTGACAACGTCTCTCTGAGCTGACAGGTTAGTAGATGTTGCTCTGACAACGTCTCTCTGAGCTGACAGGTTAGTAGATGTTGCTCTGACAACGTCTCTCTGAGCTGACAGGTTAGTAGATGTTGCTCTGACAACGTTTCTCTGAGCTGACAGGTTAGTAGATGTTGATTATAATAATAACGATAGATGATGATGATGATTATAATAAACGTGATTATAGAGGAAGAGGAAGTTACCCCTCAGAACACCCCCTCTACAGAATACACAGCATCATTACACACAATAACACTCTACTACACACACACACACACACACACACACACACTCTGCCACTACACCCCACACACACACACTCTGCCACTACACACCACACACACACTCTGCCACTACACACCACACACACACACTCTGCCACTACACACCACTGCTCTACTACACACCACACACACACACTCTGCCACTACACACCACACACACACACACTCTGCCACTACACCCCACACACACACAATAACACTCTACTACACACCACACACACACACTCTGCCACTACACACCACACACACACACTCTGCCACTACACACCACTGCTCAACTACACACCACACACACACACTCTGCCACTACACACCACACACACACACTCTGCCACTACACACCACTGCTCTACTACACACCACACACACACACTCTGCCACTACACACCACACACACACACTCTGCCACTACACACCACTGCTCTACTACACACCACACACACACACTCTGCCACTACACACCACACACACACTCTGCCACTACACACCACTGCTCTACTACACACCAGCATGGTGCGGCAACTCCACCGCCGCTGACCTCAAGGCTCTACAGACGGTGGTAACACCAGGTGTCACAGGAAGGCCAAGAAGATCATCAGTGACCTCATCCACCCGAGCCACGCCCTGTTCTCCCCGCTTCCATCACTCAGACATGGGCAGTACAGGAGCATCATGACTACATCTAACAGACTGGCCAATAGGTTCTACCCCCAGACCATCAGTCTGCTGAATAGACACCACTAGTCAGCTGGTTCTACCCCCCAGACCATCAGTCTGCTGAATAGACACCACTAGTCAGCTGGTTCTACCCCCCCAGACCATCAGTCTGCTGAATAGACACCACTAGTCAGCTGGTTCTACCCCCAGACCATCAGTCTGCTGAATAGACACCACTAGTCAGCTGGTTCTACCCCCAGACCATCAGTCTGCTGAATAGACACCACTAGTCAGCTGGTTCTACCCCCAGACCATCAGTCTGCTGAATAGACACCACTAGTCAGCTGGTTCTACCCCCAGACCATCAGTCTGCTGAATAGACACCACTAGTCAGCTGGTTCTACCCCCAGACCATCAGTCTGCTGAATAGACACCACTAGTCAGCTGGTTCTACCCTCAGACCATCAGGATGCTGAATAGACACCACTAGTCAGCTGGTTCTACCCCCAGACCATCAGTCTGCTGAATAGACACCACTAGTCAGCTGGTTCTACCCCCAGACCATCAGGATGCTGAATAGACACCACTAGTCAGCTGGTTCTACCCCCAGACCATCAGGATGCTGAATAGACACCACTAGTCAGCTGGTTCTACCCCCAGACCATCAGTCTGCTGAATAGACACCACTAGTCAGCTGGTTCTACCCCCCAGACCATCAGTCTGCTGAATAGACACCACTAGTCAGCTGGTTCTACCCCCAGACCATCAGTCTGCTGAATAGACACCACTAGTCAGCTGGTTCTACCCCCAGACCATCAGTCTGCTGAATAGACACCACTAGTCAGCTGGTTCTACCCCCCAGACCATCAGTCTGCTGAATAGACACCACTAGTCAGCTGGTTCTACCCCCAGACCATCAGTCTGCTGAATAGACACCACTAGTCAGCTGGTTCTACCCCCAGACCATCAGTCTGCTGAATAGACACCACTAGTCAGCTGGTTCTACCCCCCAGACCATCAGTCTGCTGAATAGACACCACTAGTCAGCTGGTTCTACCCCCAGACCATCAGTCTGCTGAATAGACACCACTAGTCAGCTGGTTCTACCCCCAGACCATCAGTCTGCTGAATAGACACCACTAGTCAGCTGGTTCTACCCCCAGACCATCAGTCTGCTGAATAGACACCACTAGTCAGCTGGTTCTACCCCCAGACCATCAGTCTGCTGAATAGACACCACTAGTCAGCTGGTTCTACCCCCCAGACCATCAGTCTGCTGAATAGACACCACTAGTCAGCTGGTTCTACCCCCAGACCATCAGTCTGCTGAATAGACACCACTAGTCAGCTGGTTCTACCCCCAGACCATCAGTCTGCTGAATAGACACCACTAGTCAGCTGGTTCTACCCCCAGACCATCAGTCTGCTGAATAGACACCACTAGTCAGCTGGTTCTACCCCCAGACCATCAGTCTGCTGAATAGACACCACTAGTCAGCTGGTTCTACCCCCAGACCATCAGTCTGCTGAATAGACACCACTAGTCAGCTGGTTCTACCCCCCAGACCATCAGTCTGCTGAATAGACGCCACTAGTCAGCTGGTTCTACCCCCAGACCATCAGTCTGCTGAATAGACGCCACTAGTCAGCTGGTTCTACCCCCAGACCATCAGTCTGCTGAATAGACGCCACTAGTCAGCTGGTTCTACCCCCAGACCATCAGTCTGCTGAATAGACGCCACTAGTCAGCTGGTTCTACCCCCAGACCATAGGTCTGCTGAATAGACGCCACTAGTCAGCTGGTTCTACCCCCCAGACCATCAGTCTGCTGAATAGACACCACTAGTCAGCTGGTTCTACCCCCAGACCATCAGTCTGCTGAATAGACACCACTAGTCAGCTGGTTCTACCCCCAGACCATCAGTCTGCTGAATAGACACCACTAGTCAGCTGGTTCTACCCCCCAGACCATCAGTCTGCTGAATAGACACCACTAGTCAGCTGGTTCTACCCCCCAGACCATCAGTCTGCTGAATAGACACCACTAGTCAGCTGGTTCTACCCCCAGACCATCAGTCTGCTGAATAGACACCACTAGTCAGCTGGTTCTACCCCCCAGACCATCAGTCTGCTGAATAGACACCACTAGTCAGCTGGTTCTACCCCCAGACCATCAGTCTGCTGAATAGACACCACTAGTCAGCTGGTTCTACCCCCCAGACCATCAGTCTGCTGAATAGACACCACTAGTCAGCTGGTTCTACCCCCCAGACCATCAGTCTGCTGAATAGACACCACTAGTCAGCTGGTTCTACCCCCAGACCATCAGTCTGCTGAATAGACACCACTAGTCAGCTGGTTCTACCCCCCAGACCATCAGTCTGCTGAATAGACACCACTAGTCAGCTGGTTCTACCACCCAGACCATCAGTCTGCTGAATAGACACCACTAGTCAGCTGGTTCTACCCCCAGACCATCAGTCTGCTGAATAGACACCACTAGTCAGCTGGTTCTACCCCCAGACCATCAGTCTGCTGAATAGACACCACTAGTCAGCTGGTTCTACCCCCAGACCATCAGTCTGCTGAATAGACACCACTAGTCAGCTGGTTCTACCCCCAGACCATCAGTCTGCTGAATAGACGCCACTAGTCAGCTGGTTCTACCCCCAGACCATCAGTCTGCTGAATAGACGCCACTAGTCAGCTGGTTCTACCCCCAGACCATCAGTCTGCTGAATAGACACCACTAGTCAGCTGGTTCTACCCCCAGACCATCAGTCTGCTGAATAGACACCACTAGTCAGCTGGTTCTACCCCCCAGACCATCAGGATGCTGAATAGACACCACTAGTCAGCTGGTTCTACCCCCAGACCATCAGTCTGCTGAATAGACACCACTAGTCAGCTGGTTCTACCCCCAGACCATCAGTCTGCTGAATAGACGCCACTAGTCAGCTGGTTCTACCCCCCAGACCATCAGTCTGCTGAATAGACGCCACTAGTCAGCTGGTTCTACCCCCAGACCATCAGTCTGCTGAATAGACACCACTAGTCAGCTGGTTCTACCCCCAGACCATCAGTCTGCTGAATAGACACCACTAGTCAGCTGGTTCTACCCCCAGACCATCAGGCTGCTGAATAGACACCACTAGTCAGCTGGTTCTACCCCCCAGACCATCAGTCTGCTGAATAGACACCACTAGTCAGCTGGTTCTACCCCCAGACCATCAGTCTGCTGAATAGACACCACTAGTCAGCTGGTTCTACCCCCCAGACCATCAGTCTGCTGAATAGACACCACTAGTCAGCTGGTTCTACCCCCAGACCATCAGTCTGCTGAATAGACACCACTAGTCAGCTGGTTCTACCCCCAGACCATCAGTCTGCTGAATAGACACCACTAGTCAGCTGGTTCTACCCCCAGACCATCAGTCTGCTGAATAGACACCACTAGTCAGCTGGTTCTACCCCCCAGACCATCAGTCTGCTGAATAGACACCACTAGTCAGCTGGTTCTACCCCCAGACCATCAGTCTGCTGAATAGACACCACTAGTCAGCTGGTTCTACCCCCAGACCATCAGTCTGCTGAATAGACACCACTAGTCAGCTGGTTCTACCCCCAGACCATCAGTCTGCTGAATAGACACCACTAGTCAGCTGGTTCTACCCCCCAGACCATCAGTCTGCTGAATAGACACCACTAGTCAGCTGGTTCTACCCCCAGACCATCAGTCTGCTGAATAGACACCACTAGTCAGCTGGTTCTACCCCCAGACCATCAGTCTGCTGAATAGACACCACTAGTCAGCTGGTTCTACCCCCAGACCATCAGTCTGCTGAATAGACACCACTAGTCAGCTGGTTCTACCCCCAGACCATCAGTCTGCTGAATAGACACCACTAGTCAGCTGGTTCTACCCCCCAGACCATCAGTCTGCTGAATAGACACCACTAGTCAGCTGGTTCTACCCCCCAGACCATCAGTCTGCTGAATAGACACCACTAGTCAGCTGGTTCTACCCCCAGACCATCAGTCTGCTGAATAGACACCACTAGTCAGCTGGTTCTACCCCCAGACCATCAGTCTGCTGAATAGACACCACTAGTCAGCTGGTTCTACCCCCAGACCATCAGTCTGCTGAATAGACACCACTAGTCAGCTGGTTCTACCCCCAGACCATCAGTCTGCTGAATAGACACCACTAGTCAGCTGGTTCTACCCCCAGACCATCAGTCTGCTGAATAGACACCACTAGTCAGCTGGTTCTACCCCCAGACCATCAGTCTGCTGAATAGACACCACTAGTCAGCTGGTTCTACCCCCAGACCATCAGTCTGCTGAATAGACACCACTAGTCAGCTGGTTCTACCCCCAGACCATCAGTCTGCTGAATAGACGCCACTAGTCAGCTGGTTCTACCCCCCAGACCATCAGTCTGCTGAATAGACGCCACTAGTCAGCTGGTTCTACCCCCAGACCATCAGTCTGCTGAATAGACGCCACTAGTCAGCTGGTTCTACCCCCCAGACCATCAGTCTGCTGAATAGACACCACTAGTCAGCTGGTTCTACCCCCAGACCATCAGTCTGCTGAATAGACACCACTAGTCAGCTGGTTCTACCCCCAGACCATCAGTCTGCTGAATAGACACCACTAGTCAGCTGGTTCTACCCCCAGACCATCAGTCTGCTGAATAGACACCACTAGTCAGCTGGTTCTACCCCCAGACCATCAGTCTGCTGAATAGACACCACTAGTCAGCTGGTTCTACCCCCAGACCATCAGTCTGCTGAATAGACACCACTAGTCAGCTGGTTCTACCCCCAGACCATCAGTCTGCTGAATAGACACCACTAGTCAGCTGGTTCTACCCCCCAGACCATCAGTCTGCTGAATAGACACCACTAGTCAGCTGGTTCTACCCCCAGACCATCAGTCTGCTGAATAGACACCACTAGTCAGCTGGTTCTACCCCCCAGACCATCAGTCTGCTGAATAGACACCACTAGTCAGCTGGTTCTACCCCCAGACCATCAGTCTGCTGAATAGACACCACTAGTCAGCTGGTTCTACCCCCAGACCATCAGTCTGCTGAATAGACACCACTAGTCAGCTGGTTCTACCCCCCAGACCATCAGTCTGCTGAATAGACACCACTAGTCAGCTGGTTCTACCCCCCAGACCATCAGTCTGCTGAATAGACACCACTAGTCAGCTGGTTCTACCCCCCAGACCATCAGTCTGCTGAATAGACACCACTAGTCAGCTGGTTCTACCCCCAGACCATCAGTCTGCTGAATAGACACCACTAGTCAGCTGGTTCTACCCCCAGACCATCAGTCTGCTGAATAGACACCACTAGTCAGCTGGTTCTACCCCCAGACCATCAGTCTGCTGAATAGACGCCACTAGTCAGCTGGTTCTACCCCCAGACCATCAGTCTGCTGAATAGACACCACTAGTCAGCTGGTTCTACCCCCAGACCATCAGTCTGCTGAATAGACGCCACTAGTCAGCTGGTTCTACCCCCAGACCATCAGTCTGCTGAATAGACACCACTAGTCAGCTGGTTCTACCCCCAGACCATCAGTCTGCTGAATAGACACCACTAGTCAGCTGGTTCTACCCCCAGACCATCAGTCTGCTGAATAGACACCACTAGTCAGCTGGTTCTACCCCCAGACCATCAGTCTGCTGAATAGACACCACTAGTCAGCTGGTTCTACCCCCAGACCATCAGTCTGCTGAATAGACACCACTAGTCAGCTGGTTCTACCCCCAGACCATCAGTCTGCTGAATAGACACCACTAGTCAGCTGGTTCTACCCCCAGACCATCAGTCTGCTGAATAGACACCACTAGTCAGCTGGTTCTACCCCCAGACCATCAGTCTGCTGAATAGACACCACTAGTCAGCTGGTTCTACCCCCAGACCATCAGTCTGCTGAATAGACACCACTAGTCAGCTGGTTCTACCCCCCAGACCATCAGTCTGCTGAATAGACACCACTAGTCAGCTGGTTCTACCCCCAGACCATCAGTCTGCTGAATAGACACCACTAGTCAGCTGGTTCTACCCCCCAGACCATCAGTCTGCTGAATAGACACCACTAGTCAGCTGGTTCTACCCCCAGACCATCAGTCTGCTGAATAGACACCACTAGTCAGCTGGTTCTACCCCCAGACCATCAGTCTGCTGAATAGACACCACTAGTCAGCTGGTTCTACCCCCAGACCATCAGTCTGCTGAATAGACACCACTAGTCAGCTGGTTCTACCCCCAGACCATCAGTCTGCTGAATAGACACCACTAGTCAGCTGGTTCTACCCCCCAGACCATCAGTCTGCTGAATAGACACCACTAGTCAGCTGGTTCTACCCCCAGACCATCAGTCTGCTGAATAGACACCACTAGTCAGCTGGTTCTACCCCCAGACCATCAGTCTGCTGAATAGACACCACTAGTCAGCTGGTTCTACCCCCAGACCATCAGTCTGCTGAATAGACACCACTAGTCAGCTGGTTCTACCCCCCAGACCATCAGTCTGCTGAATAGACACCACTAGTCAGCTGGTTCTACCCCCCAGACCATCAGTCTGCTGAATAGACACCACTAGTCAGCTGGTTCTACCCCCCAGACCATCAGTCTGCTGAATAGACACCACTAGTCAGCTGGTTCTACCCCCCAGACCATCAGTCTGCTGAATAGACACCACTAGTCAGCTGGTTCTACCCCCAGACCATCAGTCTGCTGAATAGACACCACTAGTCAGCTGGTTCTACCCCCAGACCATCAGTCTGCTGAATAGACACCACTAGTCAGCTGGTTCTACCCCCCAGACCATCAGTCTGCTGAATAGACACCACTAGTCAGCTGGTTCTACCCCCAGACCATCAGTCTGCTGAATAGACACCACTAGTCAGCTGGTTCTACCCCCAGACCATCAGTCTGCTGAATAGACACCACTAGTCAGCTGGTTCTACCCCCAGACCATCAGTCTGCTGAATAGACACCACTAGTCAGCTGGTTCTACCCCCAGACCATCAGTCTGCTGAATAGACACCACTAGTCAGCTGGTTCTACCCCCCAGACCATCAGTCTGCTGAATAGACACCACTAGTCAGCTGGTTCTACCCCCAGACCATCAGTCTGCTGAATAGACACCACTAGTCAGCTGGTTCTACCCCCCAGACCATCAGTCTGCTGAATAGACACCACTAGTCAGCTGGTTCTACCCCCAGACCATCAGTCTGCTGAATAGACACCACTAGTCAGCTGGTTCTACCCCCAGACCATCAGTCTGCTGAATAGACACCACTAGTCAGCTGGTTCTACCCCCAGACCATCAGTCTGCTGAATAGACACCACTAGTCAGCTGGTTCTACCCCCAGACCATCAGTCTGCTGAATAGACACCACTAGTCAGCTGGTTCTACCCCCAGACCATCAGTCTGCTGAATAGACACCACTAGTCAGCTGGTTCTACCCCCAGACCATCAGTCTGCTGAATAGACACCACTAGTCAGCTGGTTCTACCCCCAGACCATCAGTCTGCTGAATAGACACCACTAGTCAGCTGGTTCTACCCCCAGACCATCAGTCTGCTGAATAGACACCACTAGTCAGCTGGTTCTACCCCCAGACCATCAGTCTGCTGAATAGACACCACTAGTCAGCTGGTTCTACCCCCAGACCATCAGTCTGCTGAATAGACACCACTAGTCAGCTGGTTCTACCCCCAGACCATCAGTCTGCTGAATAGACACCACTAGTCAGCTGGTTCTACCCCCAGACCATCAGTCTGCTGAATAGACACCACTAGTCAGCTGGTTCTACCCCCAGACCATCAGTCTGCTGAATAGACACCACTAGTCAGCTGGTTCTACCCCCAGACCATCAGTCTGCTGAATAGACACCACTAGTCAGCTGGTTCTACCCCCCAGACCATCAGTCTGCTGAATAGACACCACTAGTCAGCTGGTTCTACCCCCAGACCATCAGTCTGCTGAATAGACACCACTAGTCAGCTGGTTCTACCCCCAGACCATCAGTCTGCTGAATAGACACCACTAGTCAGCTGGTTCTACCCCCCAGACCATCAGTCTGCTGAATAGACACCACTAGTCAGCTGGTTCTACCCCCAGACCATCAGTCTGCTGAATAGACACCACTAGTCAGCTGGTTCTACCCCCCAGACCATCAGTCTGCTGAATAGACACCACTAGTCAGCTGGTTCTACCCCAGACCATCAGTCTGCTGAATAGACACCACTAGTCAGCTGGTTCTACCCCCAGACCATCAGTCTGCTGAATAGACACCACTAGTCAGCTGGTTCTACCCCAGACCATCAGTCTGCTGAATAGACACCACTAGTCAGCTGGTTCTACCCCCAGACCATCAGTCTGCTGAATAGACACCACTAGTCAGCTGGTTCTACCCCCAGACCATCAGTCTGCTGAATAGACACCACTAGTCAGCTGGTTCTACCCCCAGACCATCAGTCTGCTGAATAGACACCACTAGTCAGCTGGTTCTACCCCCAGACCATCAGTCTGCTGAATAGACACCACTAGTCAGCTGGTTCTACCCCCAGACCATCAGTCTGCTGAATAGACACCACTAGTCAGCTGGTTCTACCCCCAGACCATCAGTCTGCTGAATAGACACCACTAGTCAGCTGGTTCTACCCCCAGACCATCAGTCTGCTGAATAGACACCACTAGTCAGCTGGTTCTACCCCCAGACCATCAGTCTGCTGAATAGACACCACTAGTCAGCTGGTTCTACCCCCAGACCATCAGTCTGCTGAATAGACACCACTAGTCAGCTGGTTCTACCCCCAGACCATCAGTCTGCTGAATAGACACCACTAGTCAGCTGGTTCTACCCCCAGACCATCAGTCTGCTGAATAGACACCACTAGTCAGCTGGTTCTACCCCCCAGACCATCAGTCTGCTGAATAGACACCACTAGTCAGCTGGTTCTACCCCCCAGACCATCAGTCTGCTGAATAGACACCACTAGTCAGCTGGTTCTACCCCCCAGACCATCAGTCTGCTGAATAGACACCACTAGTCAGCTGGTTCTACCCCCAGACCATCAGTCTGCTGAATAGACACCACTAGTCAGCTGGTTCTACCCCCAGACCATCAGTCTGCTGAATAGACACCACTAGTCAGCTGGTTCTACCCCCAGACCATCAGTCTGCTGAATAGACACCACTAGTCAGCTGGTTCTACCCCCCAGACCATCAGTCTGCTGAATAGACACCACTAGTCAGCTGGTTCTACCCCCAGACCATCAGTCTGCTGAATAGACACCACTAGTCAGCTGGTTCTACCCCCAGACCATCAGTCTGCTGAATAGACACCACTAGTCAGCTGGTTCTACCCCCAGACCATCAGTCTGCTGAATAGACACCACTAGTCAGCTGGTTCTACCCCAGACCATCAGTCTGCTGAATAGACACCACTAGTCAGCTGGTTCTACCCCCAGACCATCAGTCTGCTGAATAGACACCACTAGTCAGCTGGTTCTACCCCCAGACCATCAGTCTGCTGAATAGACACCACTAGTCAGCTGGTTCTACCCCCAGACCATCAGTCTGCTGAATAGACACCACTAGTCAGCTGGTTCTACCCCCAGACCATCAGTCTGCTGAATAGACACCACTAGTCAGCTGGTTCTACCCCCAGACCATCAGTCTGCTGAATAGACACCACTAGTCAGCTGGTTCTACCCCCAGACCATCAGTCTGCTGAATAGACACCACTAGTCAGCTGGTTCTACCCCCAGACCATCAGTCTGCTGAATAGACACCACTAGTCAGCTGGTTCTACCCCCAGACCATCAGTCTGCTGAATAGACACCACTAGTCAGCTGGTTCTACCCCCCAGACCATCAGTCTGCTGAATAGACACCACTAGTCAGCTGGTTCTACCCCCAGACCATCAGTCTGCTGAATAGACACCACTAGTCAGCTGGTTCTACCCCCCAGACCATCAGTCTGCTGAATAGACACCACTAGTCAGCTGGTTCTACCCCCCAGACCATCAGTCTGCTGAATAGACACCACTAGTCAGCTGGTTCTACCCCCAGACCATCAGTCTGCTGAATAGACACCACTAGTCAGCTGGTTCTACCCCCAGACCATCAGTCTGCTGAATAGACACCACTAGTCAGCTGGTTCTACCCCCCAGACCATCAGTCTGCTGAATAGACACCACTAGTCAGCTGGTTCTACCCCCAGACCATCAGTCTGCTGAATAGACACCACTAGTCAGCTGGTTCTACCCCCAGACCATCAGTCTGCTGAATAGACACCACTAGTCAGCTGGTTCTACCCCCAGACCATCAGTCTGCTGAATAGACACCACTAGTCAGCTGGTTCTACCCCCAGACCATCAGTCTGCTGAATAGACACCACTAGTCAGCTGGTTCTACCCCCCAGACCATCAGTCTGCTGAATAGACACCACTAGTCAGCTGGTTCTACCCCCAGACCATCAGTCTGCTGAATAGACACCACTAGTCAGCTGGTTCTACCCCCAGACCATCAGTCTGCTGAATAGACACCACTAGTCAGCTGGTTCTACCCCCCAGACCATCAGTCTGCTGAATAGACACCACTAGTCAGCTGGTTCTACCCCCAGACCATCAGTCTGCTGAATAGACACCACTAGTCAGCTGGTTCTACCCCCAGACCATCAGTCTGCTGAATAGACACCACTAGTCAGCTGGTTCTACCCCCAGACCATCAGTCTGCTGAATAGACACCACTAGTCAGCTGGTTCTACCCCCAGACCATCAGTCTGCTGAATAGACACCACTAGTCAGCTGGTTCTACCCCCAGACCATCAGTCTGCTGAATAGACACCACTAGTCAGCTGGTTCTACCCCCAGACCATCAGTCTGCTGAATAGACACCACTAGTCAGCTGGTTCTACCCCCAGACCATCAGTCTGCTGAATAGACACCACTAGTCAGCTGGTTCTACCCCCAGACCATCAGTCTGCTGAATAGACACCACTAGTCAGCTGGTTCTACCCCCAGACCATCAGTCTGCTGAATAGACACCACTAGTCAGCTGGTTCTACCCCCAGACCATCAGTCTGCTGAATAGACACCACTAGTCAGCTGGTTCTACCCCCAGACCATCAGTCTGCTGAATAGACACCACTAGTCAGCTGGTTCTACCCCCCAGACCATCAGTCTGCTGAATAGACACCACTAGTCAGCTGGTTCTACCCCCAGACCATCAGTCTGCTGAATAGACACCACTAGTCAGCTGGTTCTACCCCCAGACCATCAGTCTGCTGAATAGACACCACTAGTCAGCTGGTTCTACCCCCAGACCATCAGTCTGCTGAATAGACACCACTAGTCAGCTGGTTCTACCCCCAGACCATCAGTCTGCTGAATAGACACCACTAGTCAGCTGGTTCTACCCCCCAGACCATCAGTCTGCTGAATAGACACCACTAGTCAGCTGGTTCTACCCCCAGACCATCAGTCTGCTGAATAGACACCACTAGTCAGCTGGTTCTACCCCCAGACCATCAGTCTGCTGAATAGACACCACTAGTCAGCTGGTTCTACCCCCAGACCATCAGTCTGCTGAATAGACACCACTAGTCAGCTGGTTCTACCCCCAGACCATCAGTCTGCTGAATAGACACCACTAGTCAGCTGGTTCTACCCCCAGACCATCAGTCTGCTGAATAGACACCACTAGTCAGCTGGTTCTACCCCCAGACCATCAGTCTGCTGAATAGACACCACTAGTCAGCTGGTTCTACCCCCAGACCATCAGTCTGCTGAATAGACACCACTAGTCAGCTGGTTCTACCCCCAGACCATCAGTCTGCTGAATAGACACCACTAGTCAGCTGGTTCTACCCCCAGACCATCAGTCTGCTGAATAGACACCACTAGTCAGCTGGTTCTACCCCCAGACCATCAGTCTGCTGAATAGACACCACTAGTCAGCTGGTTCTACCCCCAGACCATCAGTCTGCTGAATAGACACCACTAGTCAGCTGGTTCTACCCCCAGACCATCAGTCTGCTGAATAGACACCACTAGTCAGCTGGTTCTACCCCCAGACCATCAGTCTGCTGAATAGACACCACTAGTCAGCTGGTTCTACCCCCAGACCATCAGTCTGCTGAATAGACACCACTAGTCAGCTGGTTCTACCCCCAGACCATCAGTCTGCTGAATAGACACCACTAGTCAGCTGGTTCTACCCCCAGACCATCAGTCTGCTGAATAGACACCACTAGTCAGCTGGTTCTACCCCCCAGACCATCAGTCTGCTGAATAGACACCACTAGTCAGCTGGTTCTACCCCCAGACCATCAGTCTGCTGAATAGACACCACTAGTCAGCTGGTTCTACCCCCAGACCATCAGTCTGCTGAATAGACACCACTAGTCAGCTGGTTCTACCCCCAGACCATCAGTCTGCTGAATAGACACCACTAGTCAGCTGGTTCTACCCCCAGACCATCAGTCTGCTGAATAGACACCACTAGTCAGCTGGTTCCACCCCCAGACCATCAGTCTGCTGAATAGACACCACTAGTCAGCTGGTTCTACCCCCAGACCATCAGTCTGCTGAATAGACACCACTAGTCAGCTGGTTCTACCCCCAGACCATCAGTCTGCTGAATAGACACCACTAGTCAGCTGGTTCTACCCCCCAGACCATCAGTCTGCTGAATAGACACCACTAGTCAGCTGGTTCTACCCCCCAGACCATCAGTCTGCTGAATAGACACCACTAGTCAGCTGGTTCTACCCCCAGACCATCAGTCTGCTGAATAGACACCACTAGTCAGCTGGTTCTACCCCCCAGACCATCAGTCTGCTGAATAGACACCACTAGTCAGCTGGTTCTACCCCCAGACCATCAGTCTGCTGAATAGACACCACTAGTCAGCTGGTTCTACCCCCAGACCATCAGTCTGCTGAATAGACACCACTAGTCAGCTGGTTCTACCCCCAGACCATCAGTCTGCTGAATAGACACCACTAGTCAGCTGGTTCTACCCCCAGACCATCAGTCTGCTGAATAGACACCACTAGTCAGCTGGTTCTACCCCCAGACCATCAGTCTGCTGAATAGACACCACTAGTCAGCTGGTTCTACCCCCAGACCATCAGTCTGCTGAATAGACACCACTAGTCAGCTGGTTCTACCCCCAGACCATCAGTCTGCTGAATAGACACCACTAGTCAGCTGGTTCTACCCCCAGACCATCAGTCTGCTGAATAGACACCACTAGTCAGCTGGTTCTACCCCCCAGACCATCAGTCTGCTGAATAGACACCACTAGTCAGCTGGTTCTACCCCCAGACCATCAGTCTGCTGAATAGACACCACTAGTCAGCTGGTTCTACCCCCCAGACCATCAGTCTGCTGAATAGACACCACTAGTCAGCTGGTTCTACCCCCAGACCATCAGTCTGCTGAATAGACACCACTAGTCAGCTGGTTCTACCCCCAGACCATCAGTCTGCTGAATAGACACCACTAGTCAGCTGGTTCTACCCCCAGACCATCAGTCTGCTGAATAGACACCACTAGTCAGCTGGTTCTACCCCCAGACCATCAGTCTGCTGAATAGACACCACTAGTCAGCTGGTTCTACCCCCAGACCATCAGTCTGCTGAATAGACACCACTAGTCAGCTGGTTCTACCCCCAGACCATCAGTCTGCTGAATAGACACCACTAGTCAGCTGGTTCTACCCCCAGACCATCAGTCTGCTGAATAGACACCACTAGTCAGCTGGTTCTACCCCCAGACCATCAGTCTGCTGAATAGACACCACTAGTCAGCTGGTTCTACCCCCCAGACCATCAGTCTGCTGAATAGACACCACTAGTCAGCTGGTTCTACCCCAGACCATCAGTCTGCTGAATAGACACCACTAGTCAGCTGGTTCTACCCCCAGACCATCAGTCTGCTGAATAGACACCACTAGTCAGCTGGTTCTACCCCCAGACCATCAGTCTGCTGAATAGACACCACTAGTCAGCTGGTTCTACCCCCAGACCATCAGTCTGCTGAATAGACACCACTAGTCAGCTGGTTCTACCCCCCAGACCATCAGTCTGCTGAATAGACACCACTAGTCAGCTGGTTCTACCCCCAGACCATCAGTCTGCTGAATAGACACCACTAGTCAGCTGGTTCTACCCCCAGACCATCAGTCTGCTGAATAGACACCACTAGTCAGCTGGTTCTACCCCCAGACCATCAGTCTGCTGAATAGACACCACTAGTCAGCTGGTTCTACCCCCCAGACCATCAGTCTGCTGAATAGACACCACTAGTCAGCTGGTTCTACCCCCAGACCATCAGTCTGCTGAATAGACACCACTAGTCAGCTGGTTCTACCCCCAGACCATCAGTCTGCTGAATAGACACCACTAGTCAGCTGGTTCTACCCCCAGACCATCAGTCTGCTGAATAGACACCACTAGTCAGCTGGTTCTACCCCCAGACCATCAGTCTGCTGAATAGACACCACTAGTCAGCTGGTTCTACCCCCAGACCATCAGTCTGCTGAATAGACACCACTAGTCAGCTGGTTCTACCCCCAGACCATCAGTCTGCTGAATAGACACCACTAGTCAGCTGGTTCTACCCCCAGACCATCAGTCTGCTGAATAGACACCACTAGTCAGCTGGTTCTACCCCCAGACCATCAGTCTGCTGAATAGACACCACTAGTCAGCTGGTTCTACCCCCAGACCATCAGTCTGCTGAATAGACACCACTAGTCAGCTGGTTCTACCCCCCAGACCATCAGTCTGCTGAATAGACACCACTAGTCAGCTGGTTCTACCCCCAGACCATCAGTCTGCTGAATAGACACCACTAGTCAGCTGGTTCTACCCCCAGACCATCAGTCTGCTGAATAGACACCACTAGTCAGCTGGTTCTACCCCCAGACCATCAGTCTGCTGAATAGACACCACTAGTCAGCTGGTTCTACCCCCAGACCATCAGTCTGCTGAATAGACACCACTAGTCAGCTGGTTCTACCCCCAGACCATCAGTCTGCTGAATAGACACCACTAGTCAGCTGGTTCTACCCCCAGACCATCAGTCTGCTGAATAGACACCACTAGTCAGCTGGTTCTACCCCCCAGACCATCAGTCTGCTGAATAGACACCACTAGTCAGCTGGTTCTACCCCCAGACCATCAGTCTGCTGAATAGACACCACTAGTCAGCTGGTTCTACCCCCAGACCATCAGTCTGCTGAATAGACACCACTAGTCAGCTGGTTCTACCCCCAGACCATCAGTCTGCTGAATAGACACCACTAGTCAGCTGGTTCTACCCCCAGACCATCAGTCTGCTGAATAGACACCACTAGTCAGCTGGTTCTACCCCCAGACCATCAGTCTGCTGAATAGACACCACTAGTCAGCTGGTTCACCCCCAGACCATCAGTCTGCTGAATAGACACCACTAGTCAGCTGGTTCTACCCCCCAGACCATCAGTCTGCTGAATAGACACCACTAGTCAGCTGGTTCTACCCCAGACCATCAGTCTGCTGAATAGACACCACTAGTCAGCTGGTTCTACCCCAGACCATCAGTCTGCTGAATAGACACCACTAGTCAGCTGGTTCTACCCCCAGACCATCAGTCTGCTGAATAGACACCACTAGTCAGCTGGTTCTACCCCCAGACCATCAGTCTGCTGAATAGACACCACTAGTCAGCTGGTTCTACCCCCAGACCATCAGTCTGCTGAATAGACACCACTAGTCAGCTGGTTCTACCCCCAGACCATCAGTCTGCTGAATAGACACCACTAGTCAGCTGGTTCTACCCCCAGACCATCAGTCTGCTGAATAGACACCACTAGTCAGCTGGTTCTACCCCCAGACCATCAGTCTGCTGAATAGACACCACTAGTCAGCTGGTTCTACCCCCAGACCATCAGTCTGCTGAATAGACACCACTAGTCAGCTGGTTCTACCCCCAGACCATCAGTCTGCTGAATAGACACCACTAGTCAGCTGGTTCTACCCCCAGACCATCAGTCTGCTGAATAGACACCACTAGTCAGCTGGTTCTACCCCCAGACCATCAGTCTGCTGAATAGACACCACTAGTCAGCTGGTTCTACCCCCAGACCATCAGTCTGCTGAATAGACACCACTAGTCAGCTGGTTCTACCCCCAGACCATCAGTCTGCTGAATAGACACCACTAGTCAGCTGGTTCTACCCCCAGACCATCAGTCTGCTGAATAGACACCACTAGTCAGCTGGTTCTACCCCCAGACCATCAGTCTGCTGAATAGACACCACTAGTCAGCTGGTTCTACCCCCAGACCATCAGTCTGCTGAATAGACACCACTAGTCAGCTGGTTCTACCCCCAGACCATCAGTCTGCTGAATAGACACCACTAGTCAGCTGGTTCTACCCCCAGACCATCAGTCTGCTGAATAGACACCACTAGTCAGCTGGTTCTACCCCCAGACCATCAGTCTGCTGAATAGACACCACTAGTCAGCTGGTTCTACCCCCAGACCATCAGTCTGCTGAATAGACACCACTAGTCAGCTGGTTCTACCCCCAGACCATCAGTCTGCTGAATAGACACCACTAGTCAGCTGGTTCTACCCCCAGACCATCAGTCTGCTGAATAGACACCACTAGTCAGCTGGTTCTACCCCCAGACCATCAGTCTGCTGAATAGACACCACTAGTCAGCTGGTTCTACCCCCAGACCATCAGTCTGCTGAATAGACACCACTAGTCAGCTGGTTCTGCCCCAGAACAAAGTCTGCAATAGACACCACTAGTCAGCTGGTTCTACCCCCAGACCATCAGTCTGCTGAATAGACACCACTAGTCAGCTGGTTCTACCCCAGACCATCAGTCTGCTGAATAGACACCACTAGTCAGCTGGTTCTACCCCAGACCATCAGTCTGCTGAATAGACACCACTAGTCAGCTGGTTCTACCCCCCAGACCATCAGTCTGCTGAATAGACACCACTAGTCAGCTGGTTCTACCCCAGACCATCAGTCTGCTGAATAGACACCACTAGTCAGCTGGTTCTACCCCCAGACCATCAGTCTGCTGAATAGACACCACTAGTCAGCTGGTTCTACCCCCAGACCATCAGTCTGCTGAATAGACACCACTAGTCAGCTGGTTCTACCCCCAGACCATCAGTCTGCTGAATAGACACCACTAGTCAGCTGGTTCTACCCCCAGACCATCAGTCTGCTGAATAGACACCACTAGTCAGCTGGTTCTACCCCCAGACCATCAGTCTGCTGAATAGACACCACTAGTCAGCTGGTTCTACCCCCAGACCATCAGTCTGCTGAATAGACACCACTAGTCAGCTGGTTCTACCCCCAGACCATCAGTCTGCTGAATAGACACCACTAGTCAGCTGGTTCTACCCCCAGACCATCAGTCTGCTGAATAGACACCACTAGTCAGCTGGTTCTACCCCCAGACCATCAGTCTGCTGAATAGACACCACTAGTCAGCTGGTTCTACCCCCAGACCATCAGTCTGCTGAATAGACACCACTAGTCAGCTGGTTCTACCCCCAGACCATCAGTCTGCTGAATAGACACCACTAGTCAGCTGGTTCTACCCCCAGACCATCAGTCTGCTGAATAGACACCACTAGTCAGCTGGTTCTACCCCCCCAGACCATCAGTCTGCTGAATAGACACCACTAGTCAGCTGGTTCTACCCCCAGACCATCAGTCTGCTGAATAGACACCACTAGTCAGCTGGTTCTACCCCCAGACCATCAGTCTGCTGAATAGACACCACTAGTCAGCTGGTTCTACCCCCAGACCATCAGTCTGCTGAATAGACACCACTAGTCAGCTGGTTCTACCCCCAGACCATCAGTCTGCTGAATAGACACCACTAGTCAGCTGGTTCTACCCCAGACCATCAGTCTGCTGAATAGACACCACTAGTCAGCTGGTTCTACCCCCAGACCATCAGTCTGCTGAATAGACACCACTAGTCAGCTGGTTCTACCCCCAGACCATCAGTCTGCTGAATAGACACCACTAGTCAGCTGGTTCTACCCCCAGACCATCAGTCTGCTGAATAGACACCACTAGTCAGCTGGTTCTACCCCCAGACCATCAGTCTGCTGAATAGACACCACTAGTCAGCTGGTTCTACCCCCAGACCATCAGTCTGCTGAATAGACACCACTAGTCAGCTGGTTCTACCCCCAGACCATCAGTCTGCTGAATAGACACCACTAGTCAGCTGGTTCTACCCCCAGACCATCAGTCTGCTGAATAGACACCACTAGTCAGCTGGTTCTACCCCAGACCATCAGTCTGCTGAATAGACACCACTAGTCAGCTGGTTCTACCCCCAGACCATCAGTCTGCTGAATAGACACCACTAGTCAGCTGGTTCTACCCCCAGACCATCAGTCTGCTGAATAGACACCACTAGTCAGCTGGTTCTACCCCAGACCATCAGTCTGCTGAATAGACACCACTAGTCAGCTGGTTCTACCCCCAGACCATCAGTCTGCTGAATAGACACCACTAGTCAGCTGGTTCTACCCCAGACCATCAGTCTGCTGAATAGACACCACTAGTCAGCTGGTTCTACCCCCAGACCATCAGTCTGCTGAATAGACACCACTAGTCAGCTGGTTCTACCCCAGACCATCAGTCTGCTGAATAGACACCACTAGTCAGCTGGTTCTACCCCCCAGACCATCAGTCTGCTGAATAGACACCACTAGTCAGCTGGTTCTACCCCCAGACCATCAGTCTGCTGAATAGACACCACTAGTCAGCTGGTTCTACCCCCAGACCATCAGTCTGCTGAATAGACACCACTAGTCAGCTGGTTCTACCCCCAGACCATCAGTCTGCTGAATAGACACCACTAGTCAGCTGGTTCTACCCCCAGACCATCAGTCTGCTGAATAGACACCACTAGTCAGCTGGTTCTACCCCCAGACCATCAGTCTGCTGAATAGACACCACTAGTCAGCTGGTTCTACCCCCAGACCATCAGTCTGCTGAATAGACACCACTAGTCAGCTGGTTCTACCCCCAGACCATCAGTCTGCTGAATAGACACCACTAGTCAGCTGGTTCTACCCCCAGACCATCAGTCTGCTGAATAGACACCACTAGTCAGCTGGTTCTACCCCCAGACCATCAGTCTGCTGAATAGACACCACTAGTCAGCTGGTTCTACCCCCAGACCATCAGTCTGCTGAATAGACACCACTAGTCAGCTGGTTCTACCCCCAGACCATCAGTCTGCTGAATAGACACCACTAGTCAGCTGGTTCTACCCCCAGACCATCAGTCTGCTGAATAGACACCACTAGTCAGCTGGTTCTACCCCCCAGACCATCAGTCTGCTGAATAGACACCACTAGTCAGCTGGTTCTACCCCCAGACCATCAGTCTGCTGAATAGACACCACTAGTCAGCTGGTTCTACCCCAGACCATCAGTCTGCTGAATAGACACCACTAGTCAGCTGGTTCTACCCCCAGACCATCAGTCTGCTGAATAGACACCACTAGTCAGCTGGTTCTACCCCCAGACCATCAGTCTGCTGAATAGACACCACTAGTCAGCTGGTTCTAACCCCCAGACCATCAGTCTGCTGAATAGACACCACTAGTCAGCTGGTTCTACCCCCAGACCATCAGTCTGCTGAATAGACACCACTAGTCAGCTGGTTCTACCCCCAGACCATCAGTCTGCTGAATAGACACCACTAGTCAGCTGGTTCTACCCCCAGACCATCAGTCTGCTGAATAGACACCACTAGTCAGCTGGTTCTACCCCCAGACCATCAGTCTGCTGAATAGACACCACTAGTCAGCTGGTTCTACCCCCAGACCATCAGTCTGCTGAATAGACACCACTAGTCAGCTGGTTCTACCCCCCAGACCATCAGTCTGCTGAATAGACACCACTAGTCAGCTGGTTCTACCCCCAGACCATCAGTCTGCTGAATAGACACCACTAGTCAGCTGGTTCTACCCCCCAGACCATCAGTCTGCTGAATAGACACCACTAGTCAGCTGGTTCTACCCCAGACCATCAGTCTGCTGAATAGACACCACTAGTCAGCTGGTTCTACCCCCAGACCATCAGTCTGCTGAATAGACACCACTAGTCAGCTGGTTCTACCCCCGAGACCATCAGTCTGCTGAATAGACACCACTAGTCAGCTGGTTCTACCCCCAGACCATCAGTCTGCTGAATAGACACCACTAGTCAGCTGGTTCTACCCCCAGACCATCAGTCTGCTGAATAGACACCACTAGTCAGCTGGTTCTACCCCCCAGACCATCAGTCTGCTGAATAGACACCACTAGTCAGCTGGTTCTACCCCCAGACCATCAGTCTGCTGAATAGACACCACTAGTCAGCTGGTTCTACCCCCAGACCATCAGTCTGCTGAATAGACACCACTAGTCAGCTGGTTTCTACCCCCAGACCATCAGTCTGCTGAATAGACACCACTAGTCAGCTGGTTCTACCCCCAGACCATCAGTCTGCTGAATAGACACCACTAGTCAGCTGGTTCTACCCCAGACCATCAGTCTGCTGAATAGACACCACTAGTCAGCTGGTTCTACCCCTCAGACCATCAGTCTGCTGAATAGACACCACTAGTCAGCTGGTTCTACCCCAGACCATCAGTCTGCTGAATAGACACCACTAGTCAGCTGGTTTCCTACCCCCAGACCATCAGGTCTGCTGAATAGACACCACTAGTCAGCTGGTTCTACCCCAGACCATCAGTCTGCTGAATAGACACCACTAGTCAGCTGGTTCTCTATCCCAGTCCATCAGTCTGCTGAATAGACACCACTAGTCAGCTGGTTCTACCCCCAGACCATCAGTCTGCTGAATAGACACCACTAGTCAGCTGGTTCTACCCCAGACCATCAGTCTGCTGAATAGACACCACTAGTCAGCTGGTTCTACCCCCAGACCATCAGTCTGCTGAATAGACACCACTAGTCAGCTGGTTCTCCCCAGACCATCAGTCTGCTGAATAGACACCACTAGTCAGCTGGTTCTACCCCCCAGACCATCAGTCTGCTGAATAGACACCACTAGTCAGCTGGTTCTACCCCAGACCATCAGTCTGCTGAATAGACACCACTAGTCAGCTGGTTCTACCCCCAGACCATCAGTCTGCTGAATAGACACCACTAGTCAGCTGGTTCTACCCCCCAGACCATCAGTCTGCTGAATAGACACCACTAGTCAGCTGGTTCTACCCCCAGACCATCAGTCTGCTGAATAGACACCACTAGTCAGCTGGTTCTACCCCCAGACCATCAGTCTGCTGAATAGACACCACTAGTCAGCTGGTTCTACCCCCAGACCATCAGTATGCTGAATAGACACCACTAGTCAGCTGGTTCTACCCCCAGACCATCAGTCTGCTGAATAGACACCACTAGTCAGCTGGTTCTACCCCCAGACCATCAGTCTGCTGAATAGACACCACTAGTCAGCTGGTTCTACCCCCAGACCATCAGTCTGCTGAATAGACACCACTAGTCAGCTGGTTTCTACCCCCCAGACCATCAGTCTGCTGAATAGACACCACTAGTCAGCTGGTTCTACCCCCAGACCATCAGGCTGCTGAATAGACACCACTAGTCAGCTGGTTCTACCCCCAGACCATCAGTCTGCTGAATAGACACTACTAGTCAGCTGGTTCTACCCCCAGACCATCAGTCTGCTGAATAGACACCACTAGTCAGCTGGTTCTACCCCCAGACCATCAGTCTGCTGAATAGACACCACTAGTCAGCTGGTTCTACCCCAGACCATCAGGCTGCTGAATAGACACCACTAGTCAGCTGGTTCTACCCCAGACCATCAGTATGCTGAATAGACACCACTAGTCAGCTGGTTCTACCCCAGACCATCAGTCTGCTGAATAGACACCACTAGTCAGCTGGTTCTACCCCCCAGACCATCAGTCTGCTGAATAGACACCACTAGTCAGCTGGTTCTACCCCCAGACCATCAGTCTGCTGAATAGACACCACTAGTCAGCTGGTTCTTCCCAGGCCATCAGTCTGCTGAATAGACACCACTAGTCAGCTGGTTCTACCCCCAGACCATCAGTCTGCTGAATAGACACCACTAGTCAGCTGGTTCTACCCCCAGACCATCAGTCTGCTGAATAGACACCACTAGTCAGCTGGTTCTACCCCCAGACCATCAGTCTGCTGAATAGACACCACTAGTCAGCTGGTTCTACCCCCCAGACCATCAGTCTGCTGAATAGACACCACTAGTCAGCTGGTTCTACCCCCAGACCATCAGTCTGCTGAATTGAACACCACTAGTCAGCTGGTTCTACCCCCCAGGCCATCAGTCTGCTGAATAGACACCACTAGTCAGCTGGTTCTACCCCCAGACCATCAGTCTGCTGAATAGACACCACTAGTCAGCTGGTTCCCCCCAGCCATCAGTCTGCTGAATAGACACCACTAGTCAGCTGGTTCTACCCCCAGACCATCAGGATGCTGAATAGACACCACTAGTCAGCTGGTTCTACCCCCAGACCATCAGTCTGCTGAATAGACACCACTAGTCAGCTGGTTCTACCCCAGACCATCAGTATGCTGAATAGACACCACTAGTCAGCTGGTTCTACCCCCAGACCATCAGTCTGCTGAATAGACACCACTAGTCAGCTGGTTCTACCCCCAGACCATCAGGCTGCTGAATAGACACCACTAGTCAGCTGGTTCTACCCCCAGGCCATCAGTCTGCTGAATAGACACCACTAGTCAGCTGGTTCACCCCCAGACCATCAGGATGCTGAATAGACACCACTAGTCAGCTGGTTCTACCCCCAGACCATCAGTCTGCTGAATAGACACCACTAGTCAGCTGGTTCTACCCCCAGACCATCAGTCTGCTGAATAGACACCACTAGTCAGCTGGTTTCTACCCCCAGACCATCAGTCTGCTGAATAGACACCACTAGTCAGCTGGTTTCTACCCCCAGACCATCAGGATGCTGAATAGACACCACTAGTCAGCTGGTTCTACCCCCCAGACCATCAGTCTGCTGAATAGACACCACTAGTCAGCTGGTTCTACCCCAGACCATCAGTCTGCTGAATAGACACCACTAGTCAGCTGGTTCTACCCCCCAGACCATCAGTCTGCTGAATAGACACCACTAGTCAGCTGGTTCTACCCCCAGACCATCAGTCTGCTGAATAGACACCACTAGTCAGCTGGTTCTACCCCCCAGACCATCAGGATGCTGAATAGACACCACTAGTCAGCTGGTTCTACACCCCAGACCATCAGTCTGCTGAATAGACACCACTAGTCAGCTGGTTCTACCCCCCAGACCATCAGTCTGCTGAATAGACACCACTAGTCAGCTGGTTCTACCCCCAGGCCATCAGGATGAACTAGACACCACTAGTCAGCTGGTTCACCAGACCATCAGGATGCTGAATAGACACCACTAGTCAGCTGGTTCTACCCCCCAGACCATCGAGTCTGCTGAATAGACACCACTAGTCAGCTGGTTCTACCCCAGACCATCAGTCTGCTGAATAGACACCATAGTCAGCTGGTCTCTACCCCAGACCATCAGTCTGCTGAATGGACACCACTAGTCAGCTGGTTCTACCCCCAGGCCATCAGTCTGCTGAATAGACACCACTAGTCAGCTGGTTTCTACCCCCAGACCATCAGTCTGCTGAATAGACACCACTAGTCAGCTGGTTCTACCCCCAGACCATCAGTCTGCTGAATAGACACCACTAGTCAGCTGGTTCTAACCCCAGACCATCAGTCTGCTGAATAGACACCACTAGTCAGCTGGTTCTACCCCCCAGACCATCAGTCTGCTGAATAGACACCACTAGTCAGCTGGTTCTACCCCAGACCATCAGTCTGCTGAATAGACACCACTAGTCAGCTGGTTCTACCCCCAGACCATCAGTCTGCTGAATAGACACCACTAGTCAGCTGGTTCTACCCCCCAGACCATCAGTCTGCTGAATAGACACCACTAGTCAGCTGGTTCTACCCCCAGACCATCAGTCTGCTGAATAGACACCACTAGTCAGCTGGTTCTACCCCCCAGACCATCAGTCTGCTGAATAGACACCACTAGTCAGCTGGTTCTACCCCCAGACCATCAGTCTGCTGAATGGACACCACTAGTCAGCTGGTTCTACCCCAGACCATCAGTCTGCTGAATAGACACCACTAGTCAGCTGGTTCTACCCCCAGACCATCAGTCTGCTGAATAGACACCACTAGTCAGCTGGTTCTACCCCAGACCATCAGTCTGCTGAATAGACACCACTAGTCAGCTGGTTCTACCCCCAGACCATCAGTCTGCTGAATAGACACCACTAGTCAGCTGGTTCTACCCCCAGACCATCAGTCTGCTGAATAGACACCACTAGTCAGCTGGTTCTACCCCCAGACCATCAGTCTGCTGAATAGACACCACTAGTCAGCTGGTTCTACCCCCAGACCATCAGTCTGCTGAATAGACACCACTAGTCAGCTGGTTCTCACCCCCAGACCATCAGTCTGCTGAATAGACACCACTAGTCAGCTGGTTCTACCCCCAGACCATCAGTCTGCTGAATAGACACCACTAGTCAGCTGGTTCTACCCCCAGACCATCAGTCTGCTGAATAGACACCACTAGTCAGCTGGTTCTACCCCCAGACCATCAGTCTGCTGAATAGACACCACTAGTCAGCTGGTTCTACCCCCAGACCATCAGTCTGCTGAATAGACACCACTAGTCAGCTGGTTCTACCCCCAGACCATCAGTCTGCTGAATAGACACCACTAGTCAGCTGGTTCTACCCCCAGACCATCAGTCTGCTGAATGGACACCACTAGTCAGCTGGTTCTACCCCCAGACCATCAGTCTGCTGAATAGACACCACTAGTCAGCTGGTTCTACCCCCAGACCATCAGTCTGCTGAATAGACACCACTAGTCAGCTGGTTCTACCCCCCAGACCATCAGTCTGCTGAATAGACACCACTAGTCAGCTGGTTCTACCCCAGACCATCAGTCTGCTGAATAGACACCACTAGTCAGCTGGTTCTACCCCAGACCATCAGTCTGCTGAATAGACACCACTAGTCAGCTGGTTCTACCCCCAGACCATCAGTCTGCTGAATAGACACCACTAGTCAGCTGGTTCTACCCCCAGACCATCAGTCTGCTGAATAGACACCACTAGTCAGCTGGTTCTACCCCCCAGACCATCAGGATGCTGAATAGACACCACTAGTCAGCTGGTTCTACCCCAGACCATCAGTGCTGAATAGACACCACTAGTCAGCTGGTTCTACCCCAGACCATCAGGTTGCTGAATGGACACCACTAGTCAGCTGGTTTCTACCCCCAGACCATCAGTCTGCTGAATAGACACCACTAGTCAGCTGGTTCTACCCCCAGACCATCAGGATGCTGAATAGACACCACTAGTCAGCTGGTTCTACCCCAGACCATCAGTCTGCTGAATAGACACCACTAGTCAGCTGGTTCTACCCCCCCAGACCATCAGTCTGCTGAATAGACACCACTAGTCAGCTGGTTCTACCCCCAGACCATCAGTCTGCTGAATAGACACCACTAGTCAGCTGGTTCTACCCCCCAGACCATCAGGATGCTGAATAGACACGACTAGTCAGCTGGTTCTACCCCCCAGACCATCAGGATGCTGAATAGACACCACTAGTCAGCTGGTTCTACCCCCCAGACCATCAGGATGCTGAATAGACACCACTAGTCAGCTGGTTCTACCCCCCAGGCCATCAGTCTGCTGAATAGACACCACTAGTCAGCTGGTTCTACCCCCCAGGCCATCAGTCTGCTGAATAGACACCACTAGTCAGCTGGTTCTACCCCCAGGCCATCAGTCTGCTGATTAGACACCACTAGTCAGCTGGTTCTACCCCCCAGACCATCAGTCTGCTGAATGAGACACCACTAGTCAGCTGGTTCTACCCCCAGACCATCAGTCTGCTGAATAGACACCACTAGTCAGCTGGTTCTAACCCCCAGACCATCAGTCTGCTGAATAGACACCACTAGTCAGCTGGTTCACCGCCCCCAGGCCACAGTCTGCTGAATAGACACCACTAGTCAGCTGGTTCTACCCCCAGGCCATCAGTCTGCTGAATAGACACCACTAGTCAGCTGGTTCTACCCCCAGGCCATCAGTCTGCTGAATAGACACCACTAGTCAGCTGGTTCTACCCCAGACCATCAGTCTGCTGAATGAGCACCACTAGTCAGCTGGTTCTACCCCCAGACCATCAGTCTGCTGAATAGACACCACTAGTCAGCTGGTTCTACCCCCCAGACCATCAGGATGCTGAATAGACACCACTAGTCAGCTGGTTCTACCCCCCAGACCATCAGTCTGCTGAATAGACACCACTAGTCAGCTGGTTCTACCCCAGACCATCAGGATGCTGAATAGACACCACTAGTCAGCTGGTTCTACCCCCAGACCATCAGTCTGCTGAATAGACACCACTAGTCAGCTGGTTCTACCCCCAGACCATCAGGCTGCTGAATAGACACCACTAGTCAGCTGGTTCTACCCCAGACCATCAGGATGCTGAATAGACACCACTAGTCAGCTGGTTCTACCCCCCAGGCCATCAGTCTGCTGAATAGACACCACTAGTCAGCTGGTTCTACCCCCAGACCATCAGGATGCTGAATAGACACCACTAGTCAGCTGGTTCTACCCCCAGACCATCAGTCTGCTGAATAGACACCACTAGTCAGCTGGTTCTACCCTCAGACCATCAGTCTGCTGAATAGACACCACTAGTCAGCTGGTTCTACCCCCAGACCATCAGGATGCTGAATAGACACCACTAGTCAGCTGGTTCTACGCAGACCATCAGGATGCTGAATAGACACCACTAGTCAGCTGGTTCTACCCCAGACCATCAGTCTGCTGAATAGACACCACTAGTCAGCTGGTTCTACCCCCAGACCATCAGTCTGCTGAATAGACACCACTAGTCAGCTGGTTCTACCCCCAGACCATCGTTGCTGAAAGACACCACTTAGCTGGTTCCACCAGGCCATCAGTCTGCTGAATAGACACCACTAGTCAGCTGGTTCTACCCCCAGACCATCAGTCTGCTGAATAGACACCACTAGTCAGCTGGTTCTACCCCCAGACCATCAGGATGCTGAATAGACACCACTAGTCAGCTGGTTCTACCCCCAGACCATCAGTCTGCTGAATAGACACCACTAGTCAGCTGGTTCTACCCCCAGGCCATCAGTCTGCTGAATAGACACCACTAGTCAGCTGGTTCTGCAGACCATCAGTCTGCTGAATAGACACCACTAGTCAGCTGGTTCTGCCCCAGACCATCAGGCTGCAGAATAGACACTGCCACTAGTCGGCTGGTTCTACCCCCAGACCATCAGTCTGCCTGAGCGAACACCACTAGTCAGCTGGTTTCCTAGCCCCAGACCATGCAGTCTGCTGAATGACACCACTAGTCAGCTGGTTCTACCCCCCAGACCATCAGTCTGCTGAATAGACCACTGGTCAGCTGGTTCTACCCCAGGCCAGCAGTCTGATGGAATAGACACCACTAGTCAGCTGGTTTCTAACCCCAGATCAGTCTGGTGAAATAGCACACTAGTCAGCTGGTTCTACCCCCCAGACCATCAGTCTGCTGAATGGTCCGTTTCAGACATCTGATAGACACCACTAGTCAGCTGGTTTTCCCCCAGACCATCAGTCTGCTGAATAGACACCACTAGTCAGCTGGTTCTACCCCCAGACCATCAGTCTGCTGAATAGACACCACTAGTCAGCTGGTTCTACCCCCCAGGCCATCAGTCTGCTGAATAGACACCACTAGTCAGCTGGTTCTACCCCCAGACCATCAGTCTGCTGAATAGACACCACTAGTCAGCTGGTTCTACCCCGAGACCATCAGTCTGCTGAATAGACACAACCAGTCAGCTGGTTACCGGAAACTAGTCAGCTGGTTCTACCCCAGACCATCAGTCTGCTGAATGGACACCACTAGTCAGCTGGTTCTACCCCCAGACCATCAGTCTGCTGAATAGACACCACTAGTCAGCTGGTTTCTCGCAGACCATCAGTCTGCTGAATAGACACCACTAGTCAGCTGGTTCTACCCCCAGACCATCAGTCTGCTGAATAGACACCACTAGTCAGCTGGTTCTACCCCCAGACCATCAGTCTGCTGAATAGACACCACTAGTCAGCTGGTTCTACCCCCAGACCATCAGTCTGCTGAATAGACACCACTAGTCAGCTGGTTCTACCCCCAGACCATCAGTCTGCTGAATAGACACCACTAGTCAGCTGGTTCTACCCCCCAGACCATCAGTCTGCTGAATAGACACCACTAGTCAGCTGGTTCTCCCCCAGACCATCAGTCTGCTGAATAGACACCACTAGTCAGCTGGTTCTACCCCCAGACCATCAGTCTGCTGAATAGACACCACTAGTCAGCTGGTTCTACCCCCAGACCATCAGTCTGCTGAATAGACACCACTAGTCAGCTGGTTCTACCCCCAGACCATCAGTCTGCTGAATAGACACCACTAGTCAGCTGGTTCTACCCCCAGACCATCAGTCTGCTGAATAGACACCACTAGTCAGCTGGTTCTACCCCCAGACCATCAGTCTGCTGAATAGACACCACTAGTCAGCTGGTTCTACCCCCAGACCATCAGTCTGCTGAATAGACACCACTAGTCAGCTGGTTCTACCCCCAGACCATCAGTCTGCTGAATAGACACCACTAGTCAGCTGGTTCTACCCCCAGACCATCAGTCTGCTGAATAGACACCACTAGTCAGCTGGTTCTACCCCCAGACCATCAGTCTGCTGAATAGACACCACTAGTCAGCTGGTTCTACCCCCAGACCATCAGTCTGCTGAATAGACACCACTAGTCAGCTGGTTCTACCCCCCAGACCATCAGTCTGCTGAATAGACACCACTAGTCAGCTGGTTCTACCCCCAGACCATCAGTCTGCTGAATAGACACCACTAGTCAGCTGGTTCTACCCCCCAGACCATCAGTCTGCTGAATAGACACCACTAGTCAGCTGGTTCTACCCCCAGACCATCAGTCTGCTGAATAGACACCACTAGTCAGCTGGTTTCTCCCCCCAGACCATCAGTCTGCTGAATAGACACCACTAGTCAGCTGGTTCTACCCCCAGACCATCAGTCTGCTGAATAGACACCACTAGTCAGCTGGTTCTACCCCCAGACCATCAGTCTGCTGAATAGACACCACTAGTCAGCTGGTTCTACCCCCAGACCATCAGTCTGCTGAATAGACACCACTAGTCAGCTGGTTCTACCCCCAGACCATCAGTCTGCTGAATAGGACACCACTAGTCAGCTGGTTCTACCCCCAGACCATCAGTCTGCTGAATAGACACCACTAGTCAGCTGGTTCTACCCCCAGACCATCAGTCTGCTGAATAGACACCACTAGTCAGCTGGTTCTACCCCCAGACCATCAGTCTGCTGAATAGACACCACTAGTCAGCTGGTTCTACCCCCAGACCATCAGGCTGCTGAATAGACACCACTAGTCAGCTGGTTCTACCCCCAGACCATCAGTCTGCTGAATAGACACCACTAGTCAGCTGGTTCTACCCCCCAGACCATCAGTCTGCTGAATAGACACCACTAGTCAGCTGGTTCTACCCCAGACCATCAGTCTGCTGAATAGACACCACTAGTCAGCTGGTTCTACCCCCAGACCATCAGTCTGCTGAATAGACACCACTAGTCAGCTGGTTCTACCCCCAGACCATCAGTCTGCTGAATAGACACCACTAGTCAGCTGGTTCTACCCCCAGACCATCAGGCTGCTGAATAGACACCACTAGTCAGCTGGTTCTACCCCCAGACCATCAGTCTGCTGAATAGACACCACTAGTCAGCTGGTTCTACCCCCCAGACCATCAGTCTGCTGAATAGACACCACTAGTCAGCTGGTTCTACCCCCAGACCATCAGTCTGCTGAATAGACACCACTAGTCAGCTGGTTCTACCCCCCAGACCATCAGTCTGCTGAATAGACACCACTAGTCAGCTGGTTCTACCCCCAGACCATCAGTCTGCTGAATAGACACCACTAGTCAGCTGGTTCTACCCCCCAGACCATCAGTCTGCTGAATAGACACCACTAGTCAGCTGGTTCTACCCCCAGACCATCAGTCTGCTGAATAGACACCACTAGTCAGCTGGTTCTACCCCCAGACCATCAGTCTGCTGAATAGACACCACTAGTCAGCTGGTTCTACCCCCAGACCATCAGGCTGCTGAATAGACACCACTAGTCAGCTGGTTCTACCCCCCAGACCATCAGTCTGCTGAATAGACACCACTAGTCAGCTGGTTCTACCCCCAGACCATCAGTCTGCTGAATAGACACCACTAGTCAGCTGGTTCTACCCCCAGACCATCAGTCTGCTGAATAGACACCACTAGTCAGCTGGTTCTACCCCCAGACCATCAGGCTGCTGAATAGACACCACTAGTCAGCTGGTTCTACCCCCAGACCATCAGTCTGCTGAATAGACACCACTAGTCAGCTGGTTCTACCCCCAGACCATCAGTCTGCTGAATAGACACCACTAGTCAGCTGGTTCTACCCCCCAGACCATCAGTCTGCTGAATAGACACCACTAGTCAGCTGGTTCTACCCCCAGACCATCAGTCTGCTGAATAGACACCACTAGTCAGCTGGTTCTACCCCCAGACCATCAGTCTGCTGAATAGACACCACTAGTCAGCTGGTTCTACCCCCAGACCATCAGTCTGCTGAATAGACACCACTAGTCAGCTGGTTCTACCCCCAGACCATCAGTCTGCTGAATAGACACCACTAGTCAGCTGGTTCTACCCCCAGACCATCAGTCTGCTGAATAGACACCACTAGTCAGCTGGTTCTACCCCCCAGGCCATCAGTCTGCTGAATAGACACCACTAGTCAGCTGGTTCTACCCCCAGACCATCAGTCTGCTGAATAGACACCACTAGTCAGCTGGTTCTACCCTCAGACCATCAGTCTGCTGAATAGACACCACTAGTCAGCTGGTTCTACCCCCAGACCATCAGTCTGCTGAATAGACACCACTAGTCAGCTGGTTCTACCCCCCCAGACCATCAGTCTGCTGAATAGACACCACTAGTCAGCTGGTTCTACCCCCAGACCATCAGTCTGCTGAATAGACACCACTAGTCAGCTGGTTCTACCCCCAGACCATCAGTCTGCTGAATAGACACCACTAGTCAGCTGGTTCTACCCCCAGACCATCAGTCTGCTGAATAGACACCACTAGTCAGCTGGTTCTACCCCCAGACCATCAGTCTGCTGAATAGACACCACTAGTCAGCTGGTTCTACCCCCAGACCATCAGTCTGCTGAATAGACACCACTAGTCAGCTGGTTCTACCCCCAGACCATCAGTCTGCTGAATAGACACCACTAGTCAGCTGGTTCTACCCCCAGACCATCAGTCTGCTGAATAGACACCACTAGTCAGCTGGTTCTACCCCCCAGACCATCAGTCTGCTGAATAGACACCACTAGTCAGCTGGTTCTACCCCCCAGACCATCAGTCTGCTGAATAGACACCACTAGTCAGCTGGTTCTACCCCCCAGACCATCAGTCTGCTGAATAGACACCACTAGTCAGCTGGTTCTACCCCCAGACCATCAGTCTGCTGAATAGACACCACTAGTCAGCTGGTTCTACCCCCAGACCATCAGTCTGCTGAATAGACACCACTAGTCAGCTGGTTCTACCCCCAGACCATCAGTCTGCTGAATAGACACCACTAGTCAGCTGGTTCTACCCCCAGACCATCAGTCTGCTGAATAGACACCACTAGTCAGCTGGTTCTACCCCCAGACCATCAGTCTGCTGAATAGACACCACTAGTCAGCTGGTTCTACCCCCCAGACCATCAGTCTGCTGAATAGACACCACTAGTCAGCTGGTTCTACCCCCAGACCATCAGTCTGCTGAATAGACACCACTAGTCAGCTGGTTCTACCCCCCAGACCATCAGTCTGCTGAATAGACACCACTAGTCAGCTGGTTCTACCCCCAGACCATCAGTCTGCTGAATAGACACCACTAGTCAGCTGGTTCTACCCCCCAGACCATCAGTCTGCTGAATAGACACCACTAGTCAGCTGGTTCTACCCCCAGACCATCAGTCTGCTGAATAGACACCACTAGTCAGCTGGTTCTACCCCCAGACCATCAGTCTGCTGAATAGACACCACTAGTCAGCTGGTTCTACCCCCCAGACCATCAGTCTGCTGAATAGACACCACTAGTCAGCTGGTTCTACCCCCAGACCATCAGTCTGCTGAATAGACACCACTAGTCAGCTGGTTCTACCCCCAGACCATCAGTCTGCTGAATAGACACCACTAGTCAGCTGGTTCTACCCCCAGACCATCAGTCTGCTGAATAGACACCACTAGTCAGCTGGTTCTACCCCCAGACCATCAGTCTGCTGAATAGACACCACTAGTCAGCTGGTTCTACCCCCAGACCATCAGTCTGCTGAATAGACACCACTAGTCAGCTGGTTCTACCCCCCAGACCATCAGTCTGCTGAATAGACACCACTAGTCAGCTGGTTCTACCCCCAGACCATCAGTCTGCTGAATAGACACCACTAGTCAGCTGGTTCTACCCCCAGACCATCAGTCTGCTGAATAGACACCACTAGTCAGCTGGTTCTACCCCCAGACCATCAGTCTGCTGAATAGACACCACTAGTCAGCTGGTTCTACCCCCAGACCATCAGTCTGCTGAATAGACACCACTAGTCAGCTGGTTCTACCCCCAGACCATCAGTCTGCTGAATAGACACCACTAGTCAGCTGGTTCTACCCCCAGACCATCAGTCTGCTGAATAGACACCACTAGTCAGCTGGTTCTACCCCCAGACCATCAGTCTGCTGAATAGACACCACTAGTCAGCTGGTTCTACCCCCCAGACCATCAGTCTGCTGAATAGACACCACTAGTCAGCTGGTTCTACCCCCAGACCATCAGTCTGCTGAATAGACACCACTAGTCAGCTGGTTCTACCCCCAGACCATCAGTCTGCTGAATAGACACCACTAGTCAGCTGGTTCTACCCCCAGACCATCAGTCTGCTGAATAGACACCACTAGTCAGCTGGTTCTACCCCCAGACCATCAGTCTGCTGAATAGACACCACTAGTCAGCTGGTTCTACCCCCAGACCATCAGTCTGCTGAATAGACACCACTAGTCAGCTGGTTCTACCCCCAGACCATCAGTCTGCTGAATAGACACCACTAGTCAGCTGGTTCTACCCCCAGACCATCAGTCTGCTGAATAGACACCACTAGTCAGCTGGTTCTACCCCCAGACCATCAGTCTGCTGAATAGACACCACTAGTCAGCTGGTTCTACCCCCAGACCATCAGTCTGCTGAATAGACACCACTAGTCAGCTGGTTCTACCCCCAGACCATCAGTCTGCTGAATAGACACCACTAGTCAGCTGGTTCTACCCCCAGACCATCAGTCTGCTGAATAGACACCACTAGTCAGCTGGTTCTACCCCCAGACCATCAGTCTGCTGAATAGACACCACTAGTCAGCTGGTTCTACCCCCAGACCATCAGTCTGCTGAATAGACACCACTAGTCAGCTGGTTCTACCCCCAGACCATCAGTCTGCTGAATAGACACCACTAGTCAGCTGGTTCTACCCCCAGACCATCAGTCTGCTGAATAGACACCACTAGTCAGCTGGTTCTACCCCCAGACCATCAGTCTGCTGAATAGACACCACTAGTCAGCTGGTTCTACCCCCAGACCATCAGTCTGCTGAATAGACACCACTAGTCAGCTGGTTCTACCCCCAGACCATCAGTCTGCTGAATAGACACCACTAGTCAGCTGGTTCTACCCCCAGACCATCAGTCTGCTGAATAGACACCACTAGTCAGCTGGTTCTACCCCCAGACCATCAGTCTGCTGAATAGACACCACTAGTCAGCTGGTTCTACCCCCAGACCATCAGTCTGCTGAATAGACACCACTAGTCAGCTGGTTCTACCCCCAGACCATCAGTCTGCTGAATAGACACCACTAGTCAGCTGGTTCTACCCCCAGACCATCAGTCTGCTGAATAGACACCACTAGTCAGCTGGTTCTACCCCAGACCATCAGTCTGCTGAATAGACACCACTAGTCAGCTGGTTCTACCCCCCAGACCATCAGTCTGCTGAATAGACACCACTAGTCAGCTGGTTCTACCCCCAGACCATCAGTCTGCTGAATAGACACCACTAGTCAGCTGGTTCTACCCCCCAGACCATCAGTCTGCTGAATAGACACCACTAGTCAGCTGGTTCTACCCCCAGACCATCAGTCTGCTGAATAGACACCACTAGTCAGCTGGTTCTACCCCCCAGACCATCAGTCTGCTGAATAGACACCACTAGTCAGCTGGTTCTACCCCCAGACCATCAGTCTGCTGAATAGACACCACTAGTCAGCTGGTTCTACCCCCAGACCATCAGTCTGCTGAATAGACACCACTAGTCAGCTGGTTCTACCCCCAGACCATCAGTCTGCTGAATAGACACCACTAGTCAGCTGGTTCTACCCCCAGACCATCAGTCTGCTGAATAGACACCACTAGTCAGCTGGTTCTACCCCCAGACCATCAGTCTGCTGAATAGACACCACTAGTCAGCTGGTTCTACCCCCAGACCATCAGTCTGCTGAATAGACACCACTAGTCAGCTGGTTCTACCCCCCAGACCATCAGTCTGCTGAATAGACACCACTAGTCAGCTGGTTCTACCCCCAGACCATCAGTCTGCTGAATAGACACCACTAGTCAGCTGGTTCTACCCCCCAGACCATCAGTCTGCTGAATAGACACCACTAGTCAGCTGGTTCTACCCCCAGACCATCAGTCTGCTGAATAGACACCACTAGTCAGCTGGTTCTACCCCCCAGACCATCAGTCTGCTGAATAGACACCACTAGTCAGCTGGTTCTACCCCCCAGACCATCAGTCTGCTGAATAGACACCACTAGTCAGCTGGTTCTACCCCCAGACCATCAGTCTGCTGAATAGACACCACTAGTCAGCTGGTTCTACCCCCAGACCATCAGTCTGCTGAATAGACACCACTAGTCAGCTGGTTCTACCCCCCAGACCATCAGTCTGCTGAATAGACACCACTAGTCAGCTGGTTCTACCCCCAGACCATCAGTCTGCTGAATAGACACCACTAGTCAGCTGGTTCTACCCCCAGACCATCAGTCTGCTGAATAGACACCACTAGTCAGCTGGTTCTACCCCCAGACCATCAGTCTGCTGAATAGACACCACTAGTCAGCTGGTTCTACCCCCCAGACCATCAGTCTGCTGAATAGACACCACTAGTCAGCTGGTTCTACCCCCCAGACCATCAGTCTGCTGAATAGACACCACTAGTCAGCTGGTTCTACCCCCAGACCATCAGTCTGCTGAATAGACACCACTAGTCAGCTGGTTCTACCCCCCAGACCATCAGTCTGCTGAATAGACACCACTAGTCAGCTGGTTCTACCCCCAGACCATCAGTCTGCTGAATAGACACCACTAGTCAGCTGGTTCTACCCCCAGACCATCAGTCTGCTGAATAGACACCACTAGTCAGCTGGTTCTACCCCCCAGACCATCAGTCTGCTGAATAGACACCACTAGTCAGCTGGTTCTACCCCCAGACCATCAGTCTGCTGAATAGACACCACTAGTCAGCTGGTTCTACCCCCAGACCATCAGTCTGCTGAATAGACACCACTAGTCAGCTGGTTCTACCCCCAGACCATCAGTCTGCTGAATAGACACCACTAGTCAGCTGGTTCTACCCCCAGACCATCAGTCTGCTGAATAGACACCACTAGTCAGCTGGTTCTACCCCCCAGACCATCAGTCTGCTGAATAGACACCACTAGTCAGCTGGTTCTACCCCCAGACCATCAGTCTGCTGAATAGACACCACTAGTCAGCTGGTTCTACCCCCCAGACCATCAGTCTGCTGAATAGACACCACTAGTCAGCTGGTTCTACCCCCAGACCATCAGTCTGCTGAATAGACACCACTAGTCAGCTGGTTCTACCCCCAGACCATCAGTCTGCTGAATAGACACCACTAGTCAGCTGGTTCTACCCCCAGACCATCAGTCTGCTGAATAGACACCACTAGTCAGCTGGTTCTACCCCCCAGACCATCAGTCTGCTGAATAGACACCACTAGTCAGCTGGTTCTACCCCCCAGACCATCAGTCTGCTGAATAGACACCACTAGTCAGCTGGTTCTACCCCCAGACCATCAGTCTGCTGAATAGACACCACTAGTCAGCTGGTTCTACCCCCAGACCATCAGTCTGCTGAATAGACACCACTAGTCAGCTGGTTCTACCCCCCAGACCATCAGTCTGCTGAATAGACACCACTAGTCAGCTGGTTCTACCCCCCAGACCATCAGTCTGCTGAATAGACACCACTAGTCAGCTGGTTCTACCCCCCCAGACCATCAGTCTGCTGAATAGGCCCAAACCAGATGGGATGGCGTATCGCTGCAGAATGCGGTGGTAGCCATGCTGGTTAAGTGTGCCTTGAATTCTAAATAAATCACAGACAGTGTCACCAGCAAAGCACCCCCACACCATAACACCACCTCCTCCATGCTTTTACGGTGGAAAATACACATGCAGAGATCATCCGTTCACCCACACCACGTCTCACAAAGACACAGCGGTTGGAACCCAAAATATCCAATTTGGACTCCAGACCAAAGGACACATTTCCCCGGGTCTAATGTCCATTGCTCATGTTTCTTGGCCCAAGCAAGTCTCTTCTTCTTATTGGTGTCCTTTAGTAGTGGTTTCTTTGCAGCAATTCGACCATGAATGCCTGATTCACGCAGTCTCCTCTGAACAGTTGATGTTGAGATGTCTGTTACTTGAACTCTGAAGCATTTATTTGGGCTACAATTTCTGAGGCTGGTAACTCTAATGAACTTATCCTCTGCAGCAGAGGTAACTCTGGGTCTTCCATTCCTGTGGCGGTCGTCATGAGAGACAGTTTAATCTGCCGCGCCACACGCACACACACACACACACACACACTATTGTTTCTCTTTGCTTATTTGAGCTGTTCTTGCCATAATATGGACTTGGTCTTTTACCAAATAGGGCTATCGTCTGTATATCCCCCCTACCTTGTCACACCACAACTGATTGGCTCAAACGCATTAAGAAGGAAAGAAATTCCACAAATTAACTTTTAACAAGGCACACCTGTTAATTCAAATGCATTCCAGGTGACTACCTCATGAAGCTGGTTGAGAGAATGCAAAGAATGTGCAAAGCTGTCATCAAGGCAAAGGGTGGCTATTTGAAGAATCTCAAATATAAAATATATTTTGATTTGTGTAACACTTTTTTGGTTACTACATGATTTCATATGTGTTATTTCATAGTTTTGATGTCTTCACTCTTATTCTACAATGTAGAAAATAGTAAAAAATAAAGAAAAACCCTTGAATGATTATGTGTTCTAAAACGTTTGCCCGGTAGTGTAGGTAGGTGAGGGCAGTGTGGAGTACAATAGAGATTGCGTCGTCTATGGATCTGTTGCAGTGGGTCTAGGGTGTCTGGGATGATGGAGTTGATGCGAGCCATAACCAGCCTCTCAAAGCACTTCCTGATTCCAGAAGTGAAGCTACAGGACGGTAACCTCGGAGTTCTTGGGAACAGGAATGATGGTGGTCATCTTAAGACGTGGCGATTACAGACTGGGACAAGGAGAGGTATGAAATCACCAGTGAATATGCCTGCCAGCTGAGAATGGGCCCTGGAATACCATCGGGATCACCAGTGAATATGCCTGCCAGCTGAGAATGGGCCCTGGAATACCATCGCTGGGACAAGGAGAGGTATGAAAATCACCAGTGAATATGCCTGCCAGCTGAGAATGGGCCCTGGAATACCATCGCTGGGACAAGGAGAGGTATGAAATCACCAGTGAATATGCCTGCCAGCTGAGAATGGGCCCTGGAATACCATCGCTGGGACAAGGAGAGGTATGAAAATCACCAGTGAATATGCCTGCCAGCTGAGAATGGGCCCTGGAATACCATCGCTGGGACAAGGAGAGGTATGAAAATCACCAGTGAATATGCCTGCCAGCTGAGAATGGGCCCTGGAATACCATCGCTGGGACAAGGAGAGGTATGAAAATCACCAGTGAATATGCCTGCCAGCTGAGAATGGGCCCTGGAATACCATCGCTGGGACAAGGAGAGGTATGAAAATCACCAGTGAATATGCCTGCCAGCTGAGAATGGGCCCTGGAATACCATCGCTGGGACAAGGAGAGGTATGAAAATCACCAGTGAATATGCCTGCCAGCTGAGAATGGGCCCTGGAATACCATCGCTGGGACAAGGAGAGGTATGAAATCACCAGTGAATATGCTGAGAATGGGCCCTGGAATACCATCGCTGGGACAAGGAGAGGTATGAAAATCACCAGTGAATATGCCTGCCAGCTGAGAATGGGCCCTGGAATACCATCGCTGGGACAAGGAGAGGTATGAAATCACCAGTGAATATGCCTGCCAGCTGAGAATGGGCCCTGGAATACCATCGCTGGGACAAGGAGAGGTATGAAATCACCAGTGAATATGCCTGCCAGCTGAGAATGGGCCCTGGAATACCATCGCTGGGACAAGGAGAGGTATGAAATCACCAGTGAATATGCCTGCCAGCTGAGAATGGGCCCTGGAATACCATCGCTGGGACAAGGAGAGGTATGAAAATCACCAGTGAATATGCCTGCCAGCTGAGAATGGGCCCTGGAATACCATCGGGATCACCAGTGAATATGCCTGCCAGCTGAGAATGGGCCCTGGAATACCATCGCTGGGACAAGGAGAGGTATGAAAATCACCAGTGAATATGCCTGCCAGCTGAGAATGGGCCCTGGAATACCATCGGGATCACCAGTGAATATGCCTGGCAGCTGAGAATGGGCCCTGGAATACCATCGGGAATCACCAGTGAATATGCCTGCCAGCTGAGAATGGGCCCTGGAATAACATCGCTGGGACAAGGAGAGGTATGAAAATCACCAGTGAATATGCCTGCCAGCTGAGAATGGGCCCTGGAATACCATCGCTGGGACAAGGAGAGGTATGAAAATCACCAGTGAATATGCCTGCCAGCTGAGAATGGGCCCTGGAATACCATCGGGATCACCAGTGAATATGCCTGGCAGCTGAGAATGGGCCCTGGAATACCATCGGGATCACCAGTGAATATGCCTGCCAGCTGAGAATGGGCCCTGGAATAACATCGCTGGGACAAGGAGAGGTATGAAAATCACCAGTGAATATGCCTGCCAGCTGAGAATGGGCCCTGGAATACCATCGCTGGGACAAGGAGAGGTATGAAAATCACCAGTGAATATGCCTGCCAGCTGAGAATGGGCCCTGGAATACCATCGCTGGGACAAGGAGAGGTATGAAATCACCAGTGAATATGCCTGCCAGCTGAGAATGGGCCCTGGAATACCATCGCTGGGACAAGGAGAGGTATGAAAATCACCAGTGAATATGCCTGCCAGCTGAGAATGGGCCCTGGAATACCATCGCTGGGACAAGGAGAGGTATGAAATCACCAGTGAATATGCCTGCCAGCTGAGAATGGGCCCTGGAATACCATCGCTGGGACAAGGAGAGGTATGAAATCACCAGTGAATATGCCTGCCAGCTGAGAATGGGCCCTGGAATACCATCGCTGGGACAAGGAGAGGTATGAAAATCACCAGTGAATATGCCTGCCAGCTGAGAATGGGCCCTGGAATACCATCGCTGGGACAAGGAGAGGTTGGAAATCACCAGTGAATATGCCTGCCAGCTGAGAATGGGCCCTGGAATACCACGGGAAGGGGGGAAGAATCACCAGTGAATATGCCTGCCAGCTGAGAATGGGCCCTGGAATACCATCGCTGGGACAAGGAGAGGTATGAAAATCACCAGTGAATATGCCTGCCAGCTGAGAATGGGCCCTGGAATACCATCGCTGGGACAAGGAGAGGTATGAAAATCACCAGTGAATATGCCTGCCAGCTGAGAATGGGCCCTGGAATACCATCGCTGGGACAAGGAGAGGTATGAAAATCACCAGTGAATATGCCTGCCAGCTGAGAATGGGCCCTGGAATACCATCGCTGGGACAAGGAGAGGTATGAAATCACCAGTGAATATGCCTGCCAGCTGAGAATGGGCCCTGGAATACCATCGCTGGGACAAGGAGAGGTATGAAAATCACCAGTGAATATGCCTGCCAGCTGAGAATGGGCCCTGGAATACCATCGCTGGGACAAGGAGAGGTATGAAATCACCAGTGAATATGCCTGCCAGCTGAGAATGGGCCCTGGAATACCATCGCTGGGACAAGGAGAGGTATGAAAATCACCAGTGAATATGCCTGCCAGCTGAGAATGGGCCCTGGAATACCATCGCTGGGACAAGGAGAGGTATGAAAATCACCAGTGAATATGCCTGCCAGCTGAGAATGGGCCCTGGAATACCATCGCTGGGACAAGGAGAGGTATGAAAATCACCAGTGAATATGCCTGCCAGCTGAGAATGGGCCCTGGAATACCATCGCTGGGACAAGGAGAGGTATGAAATCACCAGTGAATATGCCTGCCAGCTGAGAATGGGCCCTGGAATACCATCGCTGGGACAAGGAGAGGTATGAAAATCACCAGTGAATATGCCTGCCAGCTGAGAATGGGCCCTGGAATACCATCGCTGGGACAAGGAGAGGTATGAAAATCACCAGTGAATATGCCTGCCAGCTGAGAATGGGCCCTGGAATACCATCGCTGGGACAAGGAGAGGTATGAAAATCACCAGTGAATATGCCTGCCAGCTGAGAATGGGCCCTGGAATACCATCGCTGGGACAAGGAGAGGTATGAAAATCACCAGTGAATATGCCTGCCAGCTGAGAATGGGCCCTGGAATACCATCGCTGGGACAAGGAGAGGTATGAAAATCACCAGTGAATATGCCTGCCAGCTGAGAATGGGCCCTGGAATACCATCGCTGGAACAAGGAGAGGTATGAAATCACCAGTGAATATGCTGAGAATGGACCCTGGAATACCATCGCTGGGACAAGGAGAGGTATGAAAATCACCAGTGAATATGCCTGCCAGCTGAGAATGGGCCCTGGAATACCATCGCTGGGACAAGGAGAGGTATGAAATCACCAGTGAATATGCCTGCCAGCTGGGAATGGGCCCTGGAATACCATCGCTGGGACAAGGAGAGGTATGAAATCACCAGTGAATATGCCTGCCAGCTGGGAATGGGCCCTGGAATACCATCGCTGGGACAAGGAGAGGTATGAAATCACCAGTGAATATGCCTGCCAGCTGAGAATGGGCCCTGGAATACCATCGCTGGGACAAGGAGAGGTATGAAAATCACCAGTGAATATGCCTGCCAGCTGAGAATGGGCCCTGGAATACCATCGCTGGGACAAGGAGAGGTATGAAATCACCAGTGAATATGCCTGCCAGCTGAGAATGGGCCCTGGAATACCATCGCTGGGACAAGGAGAGGTATGAAAATGACCAGTGAATATGCCTGCCAGCTGAGAATGGGCCCTGGAATACCATCGCTGGGACAAGGAGAGGTATGAAAATCACCAGTGAATATGCCTGCCAGCTGAGAATGGGCCCTGGAATACCATCGCTGGGACAAGGAGAGGTATGAAAATCACCAGTGAATATGCCTGCCAGCTGAGAATGGGCCCTGGAATACCATCGCTGGGACAAGGAGAGGTATGAAAATCACCAGTGAATATGCCTGCCAGCTGAGAATGGGCCCTGGAATACCATCGCTGGGACAAGGAGAGGTATGAAAATCACCAGTGAATATGCCTGCCAGCTGAGAATGGGCCCTGGAATACCATCGCTGGGACAAGGAGAGGTATGAAATCACCAGTGAATATGCCTGCCAGCTGAGAATGGGCCCTGGAATACCATCGCTGGGACAAGGAGAGGTATGAAAATCACCAGTGAATATGCCTGCCAGCTGAGAATGGGCCCTGGAATACCATCGCTGGGACAAGGAGAGGTATGAAATCACCAGTGAATATGCCTGCCAGCTGAGAATGGGCCCTGGAATACCATCGCTGGGACAAGGAGAGGTATGAAAATGACCAGTGAATATGCCTGCCAGCTGAGAATGGGCCCTGGAATACCATCGCTGGGACAAGGAGAGGTATGAAAATCACCAGTGAATATGCCTGCCAGCTGAGAATGGGCCCTGGAATACCATCGCTGGGACAAGGAGAGGTATGAAATCACCAGTGAATATGCCTGCCAGCTGAGAATGGGCCCTGGAATACCATCGCTGGGACAAGGAGAGGTATGAAATCACCAGTGAAGATGCCTGCCAGCTGAGAATGGGCCCTGGAATACCATCGCTGGGACAAGGAGAGGTATGAAATCACCAGTGAATATGCCTGCCAGCTGAGAATGGGCCCTGGAATACCATCGCTGGGACAAGGAGAGGTATGAAAATCACCAGTGAATATGCCTGCCAGCTGAGAATGGGCCCTGGAATACCATCGCTGGGACAAGGAGAGGTATGAAAATCACCAGTGAATATGCCTGCCAGCTGAGAATGGGCCCTGGAATACCATCGCTGGGACAAGGAGAGGTATGAAAATCACCAGTGAATATGCCTGCCAGCTGAGAATGGGCCCTGGAATACCATCGCTGGGACAAGGAGAGGTATGAAATCACCAGTGAATATGCCTGCCAGCTGAGAATGGGCCCTGGAATACCATCGCTGGGACAAGGAGAGGTATGAAAATCACCAGTGAATATGCCTGCCAGCTGAGAATGGGCCCTGGAATACCATCGCTGGGACAAGGAGAGGTATGAAAATGACCAGTGAATATGCCTGCCAGCTGAGAATGGGCCCTGGAATACCATCGCTGGGACAAGGAGAGGTATGAAAATCACCAGTGAATATGCCTGCCAGCTGAGAATGGGCCCTGGAATACCATCGCTGGGACAAGGAGAGGTATGAAAATGACCAGTGAATATGCCTGCCAGCTGAGAATGGGCCCTGGAATACCATCGCTGGGACAAGGAGAGGTATGAAAATCACCAGTGAATATGCCTGCCAGCTGAGAATGGGCCCTGGAATACCATCGCTGGGACAAGGAGAGGTATGAAATCACCAGTGAATATGCCTGCCAGCTGAGAATGGGCCCTGGAATACCATCGCTGGGACAAGGAGAGGTATGAAAATCACCAGTGAATATGCCTGCCAGCTGAGAATGGGCCCTGGAATACCATCGCTGGGACAAGGAGAGGTATGAAAATCACCAGTGAATATGCCTGCCAGCTGAGAATGGGCCCTGGAATACCATCGCTGGGACAAGGAGAGGTATGAAAATCACCAGTGAATATGCCTGCCAGCTGAGAATGGGCCCTGGAATACCATCGCTGGGACAAGGAGAGGTATGAAATCACCAGTGAATATGCCTGCCAGCTGAGAATGGGCCCTGGAATACCATCGCTGGGACAAGGAGAGGTATGAAAATCACCAGTGAATATGCCTGCCAGCTGAGAATGGGCCCTGGAATACCATCGCTGGGACAAGGAGAGGTATGAAAATCACCAGTGAATATGCCTGCCAGCTGAGAATGGGCCCTGGAATACCATCGCTGGGACAAGGAGAGGTATGAAATCACCAGTGAATATGCCTGCCAGCTGGGAATGGGCCCTGGAATACCATCGCTGGGACAAGGAGAGGTATGAAAATCACCAGTGAATATGCCTGCCAGCTGAGAATGGGCCCTGGAATACCATCGCTGGGACAAGGAGAGGTATGAAAATCACCAGTGAATATGCCTGCCAGCTGAGAATGGGCCCTGGAATACCATCGCTGGGACAAGGAGAGGTATGAAAATCACCAGTGAATATGCCTGCCAGCTGAGAATGGGCCCTGGAATACCATCGCTGGGACAAGGAGAGGTATGAAAATCACCAGTGAATATGCCTGCCAGCTGAGAATGGGCCCTGGAATACCATCGCTGGGACAAGGAGAGGTATGAAAATCACCAGTGAATATGCCTGCCAGCTGAGAATGGGCCCTGGAATACCATCGCTGGGACAAGGAGAGGTATGAAAATCACCAGTGAATATGCCTGCCAGCTGAGAATGGGCCCTGGAATACCATCGCTGGGACAAGGAGAGGTATGAAAATCACCAGTGAATATGCCTGCCAGCTGAGAATGGGCCCTGGAATACCATCGCTGGGACAAGGAGAGGTATGAAAATCACCAGTGAATATGCCTGCCAGCTGAAAATGGGCCCTGGAATACCATCGCTGGGACAAGGAGAGGTATGAAATCACCAGTGAATATGCCTGCCAGCTGAGAATGGGCCCTGGAATACCATCGCTGGGACAAGGAGAGGTATGAAAATCACCAGTGAATATGCCTGCCAGCTGAGAATGGGCCCTGGAATACCATCGCTGGGACAAGGAGAGGTATGAAATCACCAGTGAATATGCCTGCCAGCTGAGAATGGGCCCTGGAATACCATCGCTGGGACAAGGAGAGGTATGAAAATCACCAGTGAATATGCCTGCCAGCTGAGAATGGGCCCTGGAATACCATCGCTGGGACAAGGAGAGGTATGAAAATCACCAGTGAATATGCCTGCCAGCTGAGAATGGGCCCTGGAATACCATCGCTGGGACAAGGAGAGGTATGAAATCACCAGTGAATATGCCTGCCAGCTGAGAATGGGCCCTGGAATACCATCGCTGGGACAAGGAGAGGTATGAAAATCACCAGTGAAGATGCCTGCCAGCTGAGAATGGGCCCTGGAATACCATCGCTGGGACAAGGAGAGGTATGAAATCACCAGTGAATATGCCTGCCAGCTGAGAATGGGCCCTGGAATACCATCGCTGGGACAAGGAGAGGTATGAAAATCACCAGTGAATATGCCTGCCAGCTGAGAATGGGCCCTGGAATACCATCGCTGGGACAAGGAGAGGTATGAAAATCACCAGTGAATATGCCTGCCAGCTGAGAATGGGCCCTGGAATACCATCGCTGGGACAAGGAGAGGTATGAAAATCACCAGTGAATATGCCTGCCAGCTGAGAATGGGCCCTGGAATACCATCGCTGGGACAAGGAGAGGTATGAAATCACCAGTGAATATGCCTGCCAGCTGAGAATGGGCCCTGGAATACCATCGCTGGGACAAGGAGAGGTATGAAAATCACCAGTGAATATGCCTGCCAGCTGAGAATGGGCCCTGGAATACCATCGCTGGGACAAGGAGAGGTATGAAAATGACCAGTGAATATGCCTGCCAGCTGAGAATGGGCCCTGGAATACCATCGCTGGGACAAGGAGAGGTATGAAAATCACCAGTGAATATGCCTGCCAGCTGAGAATGGGCCCTGGAATACCATCGCTGGGACAAGGAGAGGTATGAAAATGACCAGTGAATATGCCTGCCAGCTGAGAATGGGCCCTGGAATACCATCGCTGGGACAAGGAGAGGTATGAAAATCACCAGTGAATATGCCTGCCAGCTGAGAATGGGCCCTGGAATACCATCGCTGGGACAAGGAGAGGTATGAAATCACCAGTGAATATGCCTGCCAGCTGAGAATGGGCCCTGGAATACCATCGCTGGGACAAGGAGAGGTATGAAAATCACCAGTGAATATGCCTGCCAGCTGAGAATGGGCCCTGGAATACCATCGCTGGGACAAGGAGAGGTATGAAAATCACCAGTGAATATGCCTGCCAGCTGAGAATGGGCCCTGGAATACCATCGCTGGGACAAGGAGAGGTATGAAAATCACCAGTGAATATGCCTGCCAGCTGAGAATGGGCCCTGGAATACCATCGCTGGGACAAGGAGAGGTATGAAATCACCAGTGAATATGCCTGCCAGCTGAGAATGGGCCCTGGAATACCATCGCTGGGACAAGGAGAGGTATGAAAATCACCAGTGAATATGCCTGCCAGCTGAGAATGGGCCCTGGAATACCATCGCTGGGACAAGGAGAGGTATGAAATCACCAGTGAATATGCCTGCCAGCTGAGAATGGGCCCTGGAATACCATCGCTGGGACAAGGAGAGGTATGAAAATGACCAGTGAATATGCCTGCCAGCTGAGAATGGGCCCTGGAATACCATCGCTGGGACAAGGAGAGGTATTTAAATCACCAGTGAATATGCCTGCCAGCTGAGAATGGGCCCTGGAATACCATCGCTGGGACAAGGAGAGGTATGAAAATGACCAGTGAATATGCCTGCCAGCTGAGAATGGGCCCTGGAATACCATCGCTGGGACAAGGAGAGGTATGAAAATGACCAGTGAATATGCCTGCCAGCTGAGAATGGGCCCTGGAATACCATCGCTGGGACAAGGAGAGGTATGAAATCACCAGTGAATATGCCTGCCAGCTGAGAATGGGCCCTGGAATACCATCGCTGGGACAAGGAGAGGTATGAAAATCACCAGTGAATATGCCTGCCAGCTGAGAATGGGCCCTGGAATACCATCGCTGGGACAAGGAGAGGTATGAAAATCACCAGTGAATATGCCTGCCAGCTGAGAATGGGCCCTGGAATACCATCGCTGGGACAAGGAGAGGTATGAAAATCACCAGTGAATATGCCTGCCAGCTGAGAATGGGCCCTGGAATACCATCGCTGGGACAAGGAGAGGTATGAAATCACCAGTGAATATGCCTGCCAGCTGAGAATGGGCCCTGGAATACCATCGCTGGGACAAGGAGAGGTATGAAAATCACCAGTGAATATGCCTGCCAGCTGAGAATGGGCCCTGGAATACCATCGCTGGGACAAGGAGAGGTATGAAATCACCAGTGAATATGCCTGCCAGCTGAGAATGGGCCCTGGAATACCATCGCTGGGACAAGGAGAGGTATGAAAATGACCAGTGAATATGCCTGCCAGCTGAGAATGGGCCCTGGAATACCATCGCTGGGACAAGGAGAGGTATGAAAATCACCAGTGAATATGCCTGCCAGCTGAGAATGGGCCCTGGAATACCATCGCTGGGACAAGGAGAGGTATGAAATCACCAGTGAATATGCCTGCCAGCTGAGAATGGGTCCTGGAATACCATCGCTGGGACAAGGAGAGGTATGAAATCACCAGTGAAGATGCCTGCCAGCTGAGAATGGGCCCTGGAATACCATCGCTGGGACAAGGAGAGGTATGAAAATCACCAGTGAATATGCCTGCCAGCTGAGAATGGGCCCTGGAATACCATCGCTGGGACAAGGAGAGGTATGAAAATCACCAGTGAATATGCCTGCCAGCTGAGAATGGGCCCTGGAATACCATCGCTGGGACAAGGAGAGGTATGAAAATCACCAGTGAATATGCCTGCCAGCTGAGAATGGGCCCTGGAATACCATCGCTGGGACAAGGAGAGGTATGAAAGTCACCAGTGAATATGCCTGCCAGCTGAGAATGGGCCCTGGAATACCATCGCTGGGACAAGGAGAGGTATGAAAATCACCAGTGAATATGCCTGCCAGCTGAGAATGGGCCCTGGAATACCATCGCTGGGACAAGGAGAGGTATGAAAATCACCAGTGAATATGCCTGCCAGCTGAGAATGGGCCCTGGAATACCATCGCTGGGACAAGGAGAGGTATGAAAATCACCAGTGAATATGCCTGCCAGCTGAGAATGGGCCCTGGAATACCATCGCTGGGACAAGGAGAGGTATGAAATCACCAGTGAATATGCCTGCCAGCTGAGAATGGGCCCTGGAATACCATCGCTGGGACAAGGAGAGGTATGAAAATCACCAGTGAATATGCCTGCCAGCTGAGAATGGGCCCTGGAATACCATCGCTGGGACAAGGAGAGGTATGAAAATCACCAGTGAATATGCCTGCCAGCTGAGAATGGGCCCTTGAATACCATCGCTGGGACAAGGAGAGGTATGAAAATCACCAGTGAATATGCCTGCCAGCTGAGAATGGGCCCTGGAATACCATCGCTGGGACAAGGAGAGGTATGAAAATCACCAGTGAAAATGCCTGCCAGCTGAGAATGGGCCCTGGAATACCATCGCTGGGACAAGGAGAGGTATGAAAATCACCAGTGAAAATGCCTGCCAGCTGAGAATGGGCCCTGGAATACCATCGCTGGGACAAGGAGAGGTATGAAATCACCAGTGAATATGCCTGCCAGCTGAGAATGGGCCCTGGAATACCATCGCTGGGACAAGGAGAGGTATGAAAATCACCAGTGAATATGCCTGCCAGCTGAGAATGGGCCCTTGAATACCATCGCTGGGACAAGGAGAGGTATGAAAATCACCAGTGAATATGCCTGCCAGCTGAGAATGGGCCCTGGAATACCATCGCTGGGACAAGGAGAGGTATGAAAATCACCAGTGAATATGCCTGCCAGCTGAGAATGGGCCCTGGAATACCATCGCTGGGACAAGGAGAGGTATGAAATCACCAGTGAATATGCCTGCCAGCTGAGAATGGGCCCTGGAATACCATCGCTGGGACAAGGAGAGGTATGAAAATCACCAGTGAAAATGCCTGCCAGCTGAGAATGGGCCCTGGAATACCATCGCTGGGACAAGGAGAGGTATGAAATCACCAGTGAATATGCCTGCCAGCTGAGAATGGGCCCTGGAATACCATCGCTGGGACAAGGAGAGGTATGAAAATGACCAGTGAATATGCCTGCCAGCTGAGAATGGGCCCTTGAATACCATCGCTGGGACAAGGAGAGGTATGAAAATCACCAGTGAATATGCCTGCCAGCTGAGAATGGGCCCTGGAATACCATCGCTGGGACAAGGAGAGGTATGAAAATCACCAGTGAATATGCCTGCCAGCTGAGAATGGGCCCTGGAATACCATCGCTGGGACAAGGAGAGGTATGAAAATCACCAGTGAAAATGCCTGCCAGCTGAGAATGGGCCCTGGAATACCATCGCTGGGACAAGGAGAGGTATGAAATCACCAGTGAATATGCCTGCCAGCTGAGAATGGGCCCTGGAATACCATCGCTGGGACAAGGAGAGGTATGAAAATGACCAGTGAATATGCCTGCCAGCTGAGAATGGGCCCTTGAATACCATCGCTGGGACAAGGAGAGGTATGAAAATCACCAGTGAATATGCCTGCCAGCTGAGAATGGGCCCTGGAATACCATCGCTGGGACAAGGAGAGGTATGAAAATGACCAGTGAATATGCCTGCCAGCTGAGAATGGGCCCTGGAATACCATCGCTGGGACAAGGAGAGGTATGAAAATCACCAGTGAATATGCCTGCCAGCTGAGAATGGGCCCTGGAATACCATCGCTGGGACAAGGAGAGGTATGAAATCACCAGTGAATATGCCGGCCAGCTGAGAATGGGCCCTGGAATACCATCGCTGGGACAAGGAGAGGTATGAAAATCACCAGTGAATATGCCTGCCAGCTGAGAATGGGCCCTGGAATACCATCGCTGGGACAAGGAGAGGTATGAAATCACCAGTGAATATGCCGGCCAGCTGAGAATGGGCCCTGGAACACCATCGGGCCCCTGTTTAAAGACCGTCGGCCACGGAGAGCGAGATCACCCAGTCCTCTGGGTCGGTGGAGACCCTCACACCCGGCACGGTGTTGTTATTGTCGAAGCATCAAATGCATTGAGTTTGTCTGGAAGAGAGGCATCGTTGGGCAGATCACGGCTGGGTCCTCCTTTGTAATCCGTAATGTGGGAGTCTGTGTAATACTGTCAGGTAGAGAGGCATCGTTGGGCAGATCACGGCTGGGTCTTCCTTTGTAATCCGTAATGTGGGAGTCTGTGTAATACTGTCTGGTAGAGAGGCATCGTTGGGCAGATCACGGCTGGGTCTTCCTTTGTAATCCGTAATGTGGGAGTCTGTGTAATACTGTATGGTAGGGAGGCATCGTTGGGCAGATCACGGCTGGGTCTTCCTTTGTAATCCGTAATGTGGGAGTCTGTGTAATACTGTCTGGTAGAGAGGCATCGTTGGGCAGATCACGGCTGGGTCTTCCTCTGTAATCCGTAATGTGGGAGTCTGTGTAATACTGTCTGGTAGAGAGGCATCGTTGGGCAGATCACGGCTGGGTCTTCCTTTGTAATCCGTAATGTGGGAGTCTGTGTAATACTGTATGGTAGGGAGGCATCGTTGGGCAGATCACGGCTGGGTCTTCCTCTGTAATCCGTAATGTGGGAGTCTGTGTAATACTGTCTGGTAGAGAGGCATCGTTGGGCAGATCACGGCTGGGTCTTCCTTTGTAATCCGTAATGTGGGAGTCTGTGTAATACTGTATGGTAGGGAGGCATCGTTGGGCAGATCACGGCTGGGTCTTCCTTTGTAATCCGTAATGTGGGAGTCTGTGTAATACTGTCTGGTAGAGAGGCATCGTTGGGCAGATCACGGCTGGGTCTTCCTTTGTAATCCGTAATGTGGGAGTCTGTGTAATACTGTCTGGTAGAGAGGCATCGTTGGGCAGATCACGGCTGGGTCTTCCTTTGTAATCCGTGAATGTGGGAGTCTGTGTAATACGGTATGGTAGAGAGGCATCGTTGGGCAGATCACGGCTGGGTCTTCCTTTGTAATCCGTAATGTGGGAGTCTGTGTAATACTGTATGGTAGGGAGGCATCGTTGGGCAGATCACGGCTGGGTCTTCCTCTGTAATCCGTAATGTGGGAGTCTGTGTAATACTGTCTGGTAGAGAGGCATCGTTGGGCAGATCACGGCTGGGTCTTCCTTTGTAATCCGTAATGTGGGAGTCTGTGTAATACTGTCTGGTAGAGAGGCATCGTTGGGCAGATCACGGCTGGGTCTTCCTCTGTAATCCGTAATGTGGGAGTCTGTGTAATACTGTCTGGTAGAGAGGCATCGTTGGGCAGATCACGGCTGGGTCTTCCTCTGTAATCCATAATGTGGGAGTCTGTGTAATACTGTCTGGTAGAGAGGCATCGTTGGGCAGATCACGGCTGGGTCTTCCTCTGTAATCCGTAATGTGGGAGTCTGTGTAATACTGTCTGGTAGAGAGGCATCGTTGGGCAGATCACGGCTGGGTCTTCCTCTGTAATCCGTAATGTGGGAGTCTGTGTAATACTGTCTGGTAGAGAGGCATCGTTGGGCAGATCACGGCTGGGTCTTCCTTTGTAATCCGTAATGTGGGAGTCTGTGTAATAATGTCTGGTAGAGAGGCATCGTTGGGCAGATCACGGCTGGGTCTTCCTTTGTAATCCGTAATGTGGGAGTCTGTGTAATACTGTCTGGTAGAGAGGCATCGTTGGGCAGATCACGGCTGGGTCTTCCTTTGTAATCCGTAATGTGGGAGTCTGTGTAATACTGTCTGGTAGAGAGGCATCGTTGGGCAGATCACGGCTGGGTCTTCCTTTGTAATCCGTAATGTGGGAGTCTGTGTAATACTGTCTGGTAGAGAGGCATCGTTGGGCAGATCACGGCTGGGTCTTCCTTTGTAATCCGTAATGTGGGAGTCTGTGTAATACTGTCTGGTAGAGAGGCATCGTTGGACAGATCACGGCTGGGTCTTCCTTTGTAATCTGTAATGTGGGAGTCTGTGTAATACGGTATGGTAGAGAGGCATCGTTGGACAGATCACGGCTGGGTCTTCCTTTGTAATCCGTAATGTGGGAGTCTGTGTAATACTGTCTGGTAGAGAGGCATCATTGGGCAGATCACGGCTGGGTCTTCCTTTGTAATCCGTAATGTGGGAGTCTGTGTAATACTGTCTGGTAGAGAGGCATCGTTGGACAGATCACGGCTGGGTCTTCCTTTGTAATACGTAATGTGGGAGTCTGTGTAATACTGTCTGGTAGAGAGGCATCGTTGGGCAGATCACGGCTGGGTCTTCCTTTGTAATCCGTAATGTGGGAGTCTGTGTAATACTGTCTGGTAGAGAGGCATCGTTGGGCAGATCACGGCTGGGTCTTCCTCTGTAATCCGTAATGTGGGAGTCTGTGTAATACTGTCTGGTAGAGAGGCATCGTTGGGCAGATCACGGCTGGGTCTTCCTTTGTAATCCGTAATGTGGGAGTCTGTGTAATACTGTCTGGTAGAGAGGCATCGTTGGGCAGATCACGGCTGGGTCTTCCTTTGTAATCCGTAATGTGGGAGTCTTTGTAATACTGTCTGGTAGAGAGGCATTGTTGGGCAGATCACGGCTGGGTCTTCCTTTGTAATACGTAATGTGGGAGTCTGTGTAATACTGTCTGGTAGAGAGGCATCGTTGGGCAGATCACGGCTGGGTCTTCCTTTGTAATCCGTAATGTGGGAGTCTGTGTAATACTGTCTGGTAGAGAGGCATCGTTGGGCAGATCACGGCTGGGTCTTCCTTTGTAATCCGTAATGTGGGAGTCTGTGTAATACTGTCTGGTAGAGAGGCATCGTTGGGCAGATCACGGCTGGGTCTTCCTTTGTAATCCGTAATGTGGGAGTCTGTGTAATACTGTATGGTAGGGAGGCATCGTTGGGCAGATCACGGCTGGGTCTTCCTCTGTAATCCGTAATGTGGGGAGTCTGTGTAATACTGTCTGGTAGAGAGGCATCGTTGGGCAGATCACGGCTGGGTCTTCCTCTGTAATACGTAATGTGGGAGTCTGTGTAATACTGTCTGGTAGAGAGGCATCGTTGGGCAGATCACGGCTGGGTCTTCCTCTGTAATCCGTAATGGACTGTAGCCCCTGCCACATGCAGCGGGCGTCGGAGCCTGTGGAATATGATTCCACCTTATTCCTATATTGTCCTTTTGCTCGTTTGATGACTGCGGAGGTCATAGCGGGCCTTGTTCCTGTCCTCAGACGTAGCCTCGGGGTCAGGGTTGTCTTGTTCCTGTCCTCAGACGTAGCCTCAGGGTTGTGTGCGGTAGCCCTGTCCTTTAGCTTAGCGCCAACCTCGGTGTTAATCCAGGGCTTTTGATTGGGAAAGCGGTGAACCTTCACTGTGGGGACGACGTCGCTGATGCGTCACGCTGCAGTTCACTAAACACACACCTTCTGAGCATTAGAACACCCTTCTTACCTCTCTACAGGTGGAGGTCAATGTTCCCTCTTTTAGTTTTTCGGCACTGAAGCAAATTTCAGGACTGCTGAGTGCAAACTTGTGCAGTTACAGTTATAACAGTGGACAAGTAGGCTAGCGTGGCTGTTTGATCATAATGTAGTCCTACATTCCGTGGTCAAGTAGGCTAGCGTGGCTGTTTGATCATAATGTAGTCCTACATTCCGTGGTCAAGTAGGCTAGCGTGGCTGTTTGATCATAATGTAGGCCTACATTCCGTGGTCAAGTAGGCTAGCGTGGCTGTTTGATCATAATGTAGTCCTACATTCCGTGGTCAAGTAGGCTAGCGTGGCTGTTTGATCATAATGTAGGCCTACATTCCGTGGTCAAGTAGGCTAGCGTGGCTGTTTGATCATAATGTAGTCCTACATTCCGTGGTCAAGTAGGCTAGCGTGTCTGTTTGATCATAATGTAGGCCTACATTCCGTGGTCAAGTAGGCTAGCACGGCTGTTTGATCATAATGTAGTCCTACATTCCGTGGTCAAGTAGGCTAGCGTGGCTGTTTGATCATAATGTCGGCCTACATTCCGTGGTCAAGTAGGCTAGCACGGCTGTTTGATCATAATGTAGTCCTACATTCCGTGGTCAAGTAGGCTAGCGTGGCTGTTTGATCATAATGTAGGCCTACATTCCGTGTGACTTTTGGGAAAAACATGCAGGGCTTGACATCAACCTGTTTATCCACTTATCCTTCAGACAAGGAGGTGACTGAAAATGTTGTGTTGTTTGAAGCAATAAACCACTTTACAAAATAAAGTTCATTATTATTCCCATAGCATTATTATAGAGAATCAGACACATTATGCTACCCTCTGTCTATTGGCTACAGTACTTAGCTTATTCGAGCCTGTCTCAAAATACAACACTGCCCCTTTAAGACAGAAAAAATGCTGTTTACAGGTGTGTTAGTGTGTATTCTATAGGTGTGTTTACAGGTGTGTTAGTGTGTATTCTATACGTGTGTTTACATGTGTGTATCTGTGTATTATATAGGTGTGTTACCAGGTGTGTTAGTGTGTATTCTATAGGTGTGTTTACAGGTGTGTTAGTGTGTATTCTATAGGTGTGTTTACAGGTGTGTTAGTGTGTATTCTATAGGTGTGTTTACAGGTGTGTATCTGTGTATTCTATACGTGTGTTTACAGGTGTGTTAGTGTGTATTCTATACGTGTGTTTACAGGTGTGTTAGTGTGTATTCTATAGGTGTGTTTACAGGTGTGTTAGTGTGTATTCTATAGGTGTGTTTACAGGTGTGTATCTGTGTATTCTATACGTGTGTTTACAGGTGTGTTAGTGTGTATTCTATACGTGTGTTTACAGGTGTGTTAGGTGTATTCTATAGGTGTGTTTACAGGTGTGTTAGTGTGTATTCTATAGGTGTGTTTACAGGTGTGTTAGTGTGTACTCTATAGGTGTGTTACCAGGTGTGTTAGTGTGTATTCTATAGGTGTGTTACCAGGTGTGTTAGTGTGTATTCTATAGGTGTGTTACCAGGTGTGTTAGTGTGTATTCTATAGGTGTGTTTACAGGTGTGTTAGTGTGTATTCTATAGGTGTGTTACCAGGTGTGTTAGTGTGTATTCTATAGGTGTGTTTACAGGTGTGTTAGTGTGTATTCTATAGGTTTGTTTACAGGTGTGTTAGTGTGTATTCTATAGGTTTGTTTACAGGTGTGTTAGTGTGTATTCTATAGGTGTGTTTACAGGTGTGTATCTGTGTATTCTATAGGTGTGTTTACAGGTATGTTAGTGTGTATTCTATAGGTGTGTTTACAGGTGTGTATCTGTGTATTCTATACGTGTGTTTACAGGTGTGTTAGTGTGTATTCTATACGTGTGTTTACAGGTGTGTTAGTGTGTATTCTATAGGTGTGTTTACAGGTGTGTTAGTGTGTATTCTATACGTGTGTTTACATGTGTGTATCTGTGTATTCTATAGGTGTGTTACCAGGTGTGTTAGTGTGTATTCTATAGGTGTGTTTACAGGTGTGTTAGTGTGTATTCTATAGGTGTGTTTACAGGTGTGTTAGTGTGTATTCTATAGGTGTGTTTACAGGTGTGTATCTGTGTATTCTATACGTGTGTTTACAGGTGTGTTAGTGTGTATTCTATACGTGTGTTTACAGGTGTGTTAGTGTGTATTCTATAGGTGTGTTACCAGGTGTGTTAGTGTGTATTCTATAGGTGTGTTACCAGGTGTGTTAGTGTGTATTCTATAGGTGTGTTACCAGGTGTGTTAGTGTGTATTCTATAGGTGTGTTTACAGGTGTGTATCTGTGTATTCTATAGGTGTGTGTATCTGTGTATTCTATAGGTGTGTTACCAGGTGTGTTAGTGTGTATTCTATACGTGTGTTTACAGGTGTGTTAGTGTGTATTCTATAGGTGTGTTTACAGGTGTGTTAGTGTGTATTCTATAGGTATGTTACCAGGTGTGTATCTGTGTATTCTATAGGTGTGTTACCAGGTGTGTTAGTGTGTATTCTATACGTGTGTTTACAGGTGTGTATCTGTGTATTCTATAGGTGTGTGTATCTGTTTATTCTATAGGTGTGTTACCAGGTGTGTTAGTGTGTATTCTATAGGTGTGTTTACAGGTGTGTTAGTGTGTATTCTATAGGTATGTTTACAGGTGTGTTAGTGTGTATTCTATAGGTGTGTTACCAGGTGTGTATCTGTGTATTCTATAGGTGTGTTACCAGGTGTGTTAGTGTGTATTCTATAGGTGTGTTTACAGGTGTGTAAGTGTGTATTCTATAGGTGTGTTACCAGGTGTGTATCTGTGTATTCTATAGGTGTGTTACCAGGTGTGTTAGTGTGTATTCTATAGGTGTGTTACCAGGTGTGTTAGTGTGTATTCTATAGGTGTGTTACCAGGTGTGTATCTGTGTATTCTATAGGTGTGTTTACAGGTGTGTTAGTGTGTATTCTATAGGTCTGTTTAGAGGTGTGTTAGTGTGTATTCTATTGGTGTGTTTACAGGTGTGTATCTGTGTATTCTATAGGTGTGTTTACAGGTGTGTTAGTGTGTATTCTATAGGTGTGTTTACAGGTGTGTTAGTGTGTATTCTATAGGTGTGTTTACAGGTGTGTTAGTGTGTATTCTATAGGTGTGTTTACAGGTATGTTAGTGTGTATTCTATAGGTGTGTGTATCTGTGTATTCTATAGGTGTGTTTACAGGTGTGTATCTGTGTATTCTATAGGTGTGTTACCAGGTGTGTTAGTGTGTATTCTATAGGTGTGTTACCAGGTGTGTTAGTGTGTATTCTATAGGTGTGTTACCAGGTGTGTTAGTGTGTATTCTATAGGTGTGTTACCAGGTGTGTTAGTGTATATTCTATAGGTGTGTTTACAGGTGTGTTAGTGTGTATTCTATAGGTGTGTTTACAGGTGTGTTAGTGTGTATTCTATTGGTGTGTTTACAGGTGTGTATCTGTGTATTCTATAGGTGTGTTACCAGGTGTGTTAGTGTGTATTCTATAGGTGTGTTTACAGGTGTGTATCTGTGTATTCTATAGGTGTGTTTACAGGTGTGTATCTGTGTATTCTATAGGTGTGTTTACAGGTGTGTTAGTGTGTATTCTATAGGTGTGTTTACAGGTGTGTTAGTGTGTATTCTATAGGTGTGTTACCAGGTGTGTATCTGTGTATTCTATAGGTGTGTTACCAGGTGTGTTAGTGTGTATTCTATAGGTGTGTTACCAGGTGTGTTAGTGTATATTCTATAGGTGTGTTTACAGGTGTGTTAGTGTGTATTCTATAGGTGTGTTTACAGGTGTGTTAGTGTGTATTCTATAGGTGTGTTTACAGGTGTGTTAGTGTGTATTCTATTGGTGTGTTTACAGGTGTGTATCTGTGTATTCTATAGGTGTGTTTACAGGTGTGTATCTGTGTATTCTATAGGTGTGTTTACAGGTGTGTTAGTGTGTATTCTATAGGTGTGTTTACAGGTGTGTTAGTGTGTATTCTATAGGTGTGTTTACAGGTGTGTTAGTGTGTATTCTATAGGTGTGTTTACAGGTGTGTTAGTGTGTATTCTATAGGTGTGTTTACAGGTGTGTATCTGTGTATTCTATACGTGTGTTTACAGGTGTGTATCTGTGTATTCTATAGGTGTGTTACCAGGTGTGTTAGTGTGTATTCTATAGGTGTGTTACCAGGTGTGTTAGTGTGTATTCTATAGGTGTGTTTACAGGTGTGTTAGTGTGTATTCTATAGGTGTGTTACCAGGTGTGTTAGTGTGTATTCTATAGGTGTGTTTACAGGTGTGTTAGTGTGTATTCTATAGGTGTGTTACCAGGTGTGTTAGTGTGTATTCTATAGGTGTGTTACCAGGTGTGTATCTGTGTATTCTATAGGTGTGTTTACAGGTGTGTTAGTGTGTATTCTATAGGTGTGTTTACAGGTGTGTATCTGTGTATTCTATAGGTGTGTTTACAGGTGTGTATCTGTGTATTCTATAGGTGTGTTTACAGGTGTGTTAGTGTGTATTCTATAGGTGTGTTTACAGGTGTGTTAGTGGTGTGTATTCTATAGGTGTGTTTACAGGTGTGTTAGTGTGTATTCTATAGGTGTGTTTACAGGTGTGTATCTGTGTATTCTATAGGTGTGTTTACAGGTGTGTTAGTGTGTATTCTATAGGTGTGTTTACAGGTGTGTATCTGTGTATTCTATAGGTGTGTTTACAGGTGTGTATCTGTGTATTCTATAGGTGTGTTTACAGGTGTGTATCTGTGTATTCTATAGGTGTGTTTACAGGTGTGTATCTGTGTATTCTATAGGTGTGTTTACAGGTGTGTTAGTGTGTATTCTATAGGTGTGTTTACAGGTGTGTATCTGTGTATTCTATAGGTGTGTTTACAGGTGTGTATCTGTGTATTCTATAGGTGTGTTACCAGGTGTGTATCTGTGTATTCTATAGGTGTGTTACCAGGTGTGTTAGTGTGTATTCTATAGGTGTGTTACCAGGTGTGTATCTGTGTATTCTATAGGTGTGTTTACAGGTGTGTATCTGTGTATTCTATAGGTGTGTTTACAGGTGTGTTAGTGTGTATTCTATAGGTGTGTTTACAGGTGTGTATCTGTGTATTCTATAGGTGTGTTTACAGGTATGTTAGTGTGTATTCTATAGGTGTGTTTACAGGTGTGTATCTGTGTATTCTATAGGTGTGTTTACAGAGGACGCCATCACAGACCAGCTAGGCCTTCCTTCCTTTCTTCCATTACTCTATTGTTCAAGTCTGTAACCCACTGTGGGTTAGTCTCTAATAAACATTTCCATGCTTTCTATAATAGCTGCCATAAAACAGAGAAACTCCCACCATACGGTTCAAATGAAAACATGTGTAAAACACAGTAACCACAGCCCTAACCCTACCTCTAACCACAGCTCTGAAACAGCATCTCATCTGGACCTATTAGTATGAGGTCTGCAGTCTGTCACGATAACCACAGCTCTGTAGCAACATCAATCAATCAAATGGATTTATTAAGCCCTTTTTACATCAGCGGATGTCACAAAGTGCTATACAGAAACCCAGCCTAAAACCCCAAATGGCAAGCAATGCAGATGTAGAAGCATGGTGGCTAGGAAAAACTCCCTAGAAAGGCAGAAACCTAGGAAGAAACCTAGAGAGGAACCAGGCTCTGAGGGGTGGCCAGTCCCCTTCTGGCTGTGCCGGGTGGAGATTATAACAGTACATGGCCATTAAGGCCAGATTATTCTTCAAGATGTTCAAACGTTCATAGATGACCAGCAGGGTCAAATAATCACAGTGGTTGTAGAGGTTGCAACAGGTCAGTACCTCAGGAGTAAATGTCAGTTGGCTTTTCATAGCCAAGCATTCAGAGGTCGAGACAGCAGGTGCGGTAGAGAGAGAGAGTTGAAAACAGCAGGTCTGGGACAAGGTAGCACGTCCGGTGAACAGGTCAGGGTTCCATAGCCCTGGAAGAGGAGGAAGAGTGGAAACTGGAGCAGCAGCACGACCAGGTGGACTGGGGACAGCCAGGAGTCATCAGGCCAGGTAGTCCTGAGGCATGGTCCTTGGGCTCAGGTCCTCTGGGAGGGGAGGGAGGGAGGGAGAGAGAATTAGAGGGAGCATCCTTAAATTCACACAGGACACCAGATAAGACAGGAGAATTACAGCAGATATAACAGACTGACCTTAGCCCCACAGCACATAGACTATTGCAGCATAGATACTGGAGGCTGAGACTGGGGGGGTCGGGAGACACTGTGGCCCCGTCAGACGATACCCCCGGACAGGGCCAACCAGGCAGGATATAACCCCACCCACTTTGCCAAAGCACAGCCCCCACACCACCAGAGGGATATCAACAGACCACCAACCTACTACCCTGAGACAAGGCTGAGTATAGCCCACGAAGATCTCCTCCACCGCACGAGCCCGAGGGGCGCAAACCGGACTGGAAGATCACGTCACTGACTCAACCCACTCAAGTGATGCACCCTCCTAGGGACGGCATGGAAGAGCACTAGTAAGCCAGTGACTCAGCCCCCGTAATAGGGTCAGAGGCAGAGAATCCCAGTGGAGACAGGGGAGCCGGCCAGGCAGAGACAGCAAGGGCGGTTTGTTGCTCCAGTGCTTTGCCATTCACCTTCGCACCCCTGGGCCAAACTACACTCAATCATAGGACCTACTGAAGAGATAAGTCTTCAGTAAAGACTTAAAGGTCGAGACCGAGTCAGCGTCTCTCACATGGATAGACAGACCATTCCATAAAAATTGAGCTCTATAGGAGAAAGCCCTGCCTCCAGCTGTTTGCTTAGAATTTCTAGGGAGGAGGAGAGAAGGAGAAGGAGGAGGAGAGAGGAAGGAGATAGGGAGGGGGGAGGAAAGGAGGGAGGAGAGGAATGAGATAGGGAGGGGAGGAGAGAGGAAGGACATAGGGAGGGGGGAGGAGAGAGGAAGGAGATAGGGGGAGGAGAGAGGAAGGAGATAGGGAGGGGAGGAGAGAGGAAGGAGATAGGGAGGGGGAGGAGAGAGGAAGGAGATAGGGAGGGGAATGAGATAGGGAGGGGAGGAAAGGGGGAGGAGAGAGGAAGGACATAGGGAGGGGGAGGAGAGAGGAAGGAGATAGGGAGGGGAGGAGAGAGGAATGACATAGGGAGGGAGGAGAGAGGAAGGAGATAGGGAGGAGGAGAGAGGAAGGAGATAGGAGGGAGGAAAGGGGGAGGAGAGAGGAAGGACATAGGGAGGAAAGGAGGAGGAGAGAGGAAGGAGATAGGGAGGAGGAAAGAGGAGGAGAGAGGAAGGAGATAGGGAGGGGAGGAAAGGAGGAGGAGAGAGGAAGGAGATAGGGAGGGGGAGGAAAGGAGGAGGAGAGAGGAAGGAGATAGGAAGGGGGAGGAGAGAGGAAGGAGATAGGAAGGGGGAGGAGAGAGGAAGGACATAGGGAGGGGGGAGAGAGAGGAAGGAGATAGGGAGGGGGGAGGAAAGGAGGAGGAGAGGAAGGAGATAGGGAGGGGGGAGGAAAGGGGAGGAGAGAGGAAGGAGATACCAACTGTTTTACAGGCTCCTAACCAACTGTGCTATTTTGTTAGTTTTTTCGCGATGTTTGTAACTATATATTTGTATATATTATTTTCTGTAACTACTACATTTGCCCATCTCATTGATATCAAATTATTAGAGATACACATTGTTTCCACAGCCACCATGCGTCATGAGCGTAATGGTCATGTGAGGTGAAATGTGTATATTTTGGGATGTGAGCACTCAGTTTGTTTGTTTGACCTGACGAAGATCAGTTTCGGTTGGAAACGTTGTCAATAAAGCTGTGAATTGGGAGCTTTAATGGTGTGCGGTCCTTCTGGTTCTATACTAGAACACCGAAACGTACCATTAATTTGTCAGAGGACAAACCATCCACAGAGACTAACTGATATCTTTCCGAAAGATAAGATCTAAACCAGGCAAGAACTTGTCCGTGTCGACCCATTTAGGGTTTCCAATCTCTCCAAAAGAATGCGGTGGTGATCGATGGTGTAGAAAGCGGCACTAAGGTCTATGAGCACGAGAATAGATGCAGAGACTATTGTTTTTTTTATTTTCCGGGTCAAGTTTAGGCTTTTTCAGGAGAGGCTTTATTACTGCCAGGTTTAGTGAGTTTGGTTCACATCCAGTGGATAGGGAGCTGTTTATTATGTTCAACATAGGAGGGCCAAGACCAGGAAGTAGCTCTTTCAGTAGTTTAGTTGGAATAGGGTCCAGTATGAAGCTGGATTCTATAGGTGTGTTTACAGGTGTGTTAGTGTGTATTCTATAGGTGTGTTTTACAGGTGTGTTAGTGTGTATTCTATAGGTGTGTTACCAGGTGTGTTAGTGTGTATTCTATAGGTGTGTTTACAGGTGTGTATCTGTGTATTCTATAGGTGTGTTTACAGGTGTGTTAGTGTGTATTCTATAGGTGTGTTTACAGGTGTGTTAGTGTGTATTCTATAGGTGTGTTTACAGGTGTGTATCTGTGTATTCTATAGGTGTGTTACCAGGTGTGTTAGGTGTGTATTCTATAGGTGTGTTTACAGGTGTGTTAGTGTGTATTCTATAGGTGTGTTTACAGGTGTGTTAGTGTGTATTCTATAGGTGTGTTTACAGGTGTGTATCTGTGTATTCTATAGGTGTGTTTACAGGTGTGTTAGTGTGTATTCTATAGGTGTGTTTACAGGTGTGTTAGTGTGTATTCTATAGATGTGTTTACAGGTGTGTTAGTGTGTATTCTATAGGTGTGTTACCAGGTGTGTATCTGTGTATTCTATAGGTGTGTTACCAGGTGTGTTAGTGTGTATTCTATAGATGTGTTTACAGGTGTATTAGTGTGTATTCTACAGGTGTGTTTACAGGTGTGTATCTGTGTATTCTATAGGTGTGTTACCAGGTGTGTTAGTGTGTATTCTATAGGTGTGTTTACAGGTGTGTTAGTGTGTATTCTATAGGTGTGTTTACAGGTGTGTTAGTGTGTATTCTATAGGTGTGTTTACAGGTGTGTATCTGTGTATTCTATAGGTGTGTTTACAGGTGTGTTAGTGTGTATTCTATAGGTGTGTTTACAGGTGTGTATCTGTGTATTCTATAGGTGTGTTTACAGGTATGTTAGTGTGTATTCTATAGGTGTGTTTACAGGTGTGTATCTGTGTATTCTATAGGTGTGTTTACAGAGGACGCCATCACAGACCAGCTAGGCCTTCCTTCCTTTCTTCCATTACTCTATTGTTCAAGTCTGTAACCCACTGTGGGTTAGTCTCTAATAAACATTTCCATGCTTTCTATAATAGCTGCCATAAAACAGAGAAACTCCCACCATACGGTTCAAATGAAAACATGTGCAAAACACAGTAACCACAGCCCTAACCCTACCTCTAACCACAGCTCTGAAACAGCATCTCATCTGGACCTATTAGTATGAGGTCTGCAGTCTGTCACGATAACCACAGCTCTGTAGCAACATCAATCAATCAAATGGATTTATTAAGCCCTTTTTACATCAGCGGATGTCACAAAGTGCTATACAGAAACCCAGCCTAAAACCCCAAACGGCAAGCAATGCAGATGTAGAAGCATGGTGGCTAGGAAAAACTCCCTAGAAAGGCAGAAACCTAGGAAGAAACCTAGAGAGGAACCAGGCTCTGAGGGGTGGCCAGTCCCCTTCTGGCTGTGCCGGGTGGAGATTATAACAGTACATGGCCATTAAGGCCAGATTATTCTTCAAGATGTTCAAACGTTCATAGATGACCAGCAGGGTCAAATAATCACAGTGGTTGTAGAGGTTGCAACAGGTCAGTACCTCAGGAGTAAATGTCAGTTGGCTTTTCATAGCCAAGCATTCAGAGGTCGAGACAGCAGGTGCGGTAGAGAGAGAGAGTTGAAAACAGCAGGTCTGGGACAAGGTAGCACGTCCGGTGAACAGGTCAGGGTTCCATAGCCCTGGAAGAGGAGGAAGAGTGGAAACTGGAGCAGCAGCACGACCAGGTGGACTGGGGACAGCCAGGAGTCATCAGGCCAGGTAGTCCTGAGGCATGGTCCTTGGGCTCAGGTCCTCTGGGAGGGGAGGGAGGGAGGGAGAGAGAATTAGAGGGAGCATCCTTAAATTCACACAGGACACCAGATAAGACAGGAGAATTACAGCAGATATAACAGACTGACCTTAGCCCCACAGCACATAGACTATTGCAGCATAGATACTGGAGGCTGAGACTGGGGGTCGGGAGACACTGTGGCCCCGTCAGACGATACCCCGGACAGGGGCCAACCAGGCAGGATATAACCCCACCCACTTTGCCAAAGCACAGCCCCCACACCACCAGAGGGATATCAACAGACCACCAACCTACTACCCTGAGACAAGGCTGAGTATAGCCCACGAAGATCTCCTCCACCGCACGAGCCCGAGGGGGCGCAAAACCGGACTGGAAGATCACGTCACTGACTCAACCCACTCAAGTGATGCACCCTCCTAGGGACGGCATGGAAGAGCACTAGTAAGCCAGTGACTCAGCCCCGTAATAGGGTCAGAGGCAGATAATCCCAGTGGAGACAGGGGAGCCGGCCAGGCAGAGACAGCAAGGGGCGGTTTGTTGCTCCAGTGCTTTGCCATTCACCTTCGCACCCCTGGGCCAAACTACACTCAATCATAGGACCTACTGAAGAGATAAGTCTTCAGTAAAGACTTAAAGGTCGAGACCGAGTCAGCGTCTCCACATGGATAGACAGACCATTCCATAAAAATTGAGCTCTATAGGAGAAAGCCCTGCCTCCAGCTGTTTGCTTAGAATTTCTAGGGAGGAGGAGAGAAGGAGAAGGAGGAGGAGAGAGGAAGGAGATAGGGAGGGGGAGGAAAGGAGGAGGAGAGGAATGAGATAGGGAGGGGGAGGAGAGAGGAAGGACATAGGGAGGGGGAGGAGAGAGGAAGGAGATAGGGGGAGGAGAGAGGAAGGAGATAGGAGGGGGAGGAGAGAGGAAGGAGATAGGGAGGGGGAGGAGAGAGGAAGGAGATAGGGAGGGGAATGAGATAGGGAGGGGGAGGAAAGGGGGAGGAGAGAGGAAGGACATAGGGAGGGGGAGGAGAGAGGAAGGAGATAGGGAGGGGGAGGAGAGAGGAATGACATAGGGAGGGGGAGGAGAGAGGAAGGAGATAGGGAGGAGGAGAGAGGAAGGAGATAGGGAGGGGGAGGAAAGGGGAGGAGAGAGGAAGGACATAGGGGAGGAAAGGAGGAGGAGAGAGGAAGGAGATAGGGAGGGGGAGGAAAGGAGGAGGAGAGAGGAAGGAGATAGGGAGGGGGAGGAAAGGAGGAGGAGAGAGGAAGGAGATAGGGAGGGGGAGGAAAGGAGGAGGAGAGAGGAAGGAGATAGGGAGGGGGAGGAGAGAGGAAGGAGATAGGAAGGGGGAGGGAGAGAGGAAGGACATAGGGGAGGGGAGGAGAGAGGAAGGAGATAGGGAGGGGGAGGAAAGGAGGAGGAGAGGAAGGAGATAGGGAGGGGGAGGAAAGGGGAGGAGAGAGGAAGGAGATACCAACTGTTTTACAGGCTCCTAACCAACTGTGCTATTTTGTTAGTTTTTTCGCGATGTTTGTAACTATATATTTGTATATATTATTTTCTGTAACTACTACATTTGCCCATCTCATTGATATCAAATTATTAGAGATACACATTGTTTCCACAGCCACCATGCGTCATGAGCGTAATGGTCATGTGAGGTGAAATGTGTATATTTTGGGATGTGAGCACTCAGTTTGTTTGTTTGACCTGACGAAGATCAGTTTCGGTTGGAAACGTTGTCAATAAAGCTGTGAATTGGGAGCTTTAATGGTGTGCGGTCCTTCTGGTTCTATACTAGAACACCGAAACGTACCATTAATTTGTCAGAGGACAAACCATCCACAGAGACTAACTGATATCTTTCCGAAAGATAAGATCTAAACCAGGCAAGAACTTGTCCGTGTCGACCCATTTAGGGTTCCAATCTCTCCAAAAGAATGCGGTGGTGATCGATGGTGTAGAAAGCGGCACTAAGGTCTATGAGCACGAGAATAGATGCAGAGACTATTGTTTTTTTTATTTTCCGGGTCAAGTTTAGGCTTTTTCAGGAGAGGCTTTATTACTGCCAGGTTTAGTGAGTTTGGTTCACATCCAGTGGATAGGGAGCTGTTTATTATGTTCAACATAGGAGGGCCAAGACCAGGAAGTAGCTCTTTCAGTAGTTTAGTTGGAATAGGGTCCAGTATGAAGCTGGATTCTATAGGTGTGTTTACAGGTGTGTTAGTGTGTATTCTATAGGTGTGTTTACAGGTGTGTTAGTGTGTATTCTATAGGTGTGTTACCAGGTGTGTTAGTGTGTATTCTATAGGTGTGTTTACAGGTGTGTATCTGTGTATTCTATAGGTGTGTTTACAGGTGTGTTAGTGTGTATTCTATAGGTGTGTTTACAGGTGTGTTAGTGTGTATTCTATAGGTGTGTTTACAGGTGTGTATCTGTGTATTCTATAGGTGTGTTACCAGGTGTGTTAGTGTGTATTCTATAGGTGTGTTTACAGGTGTGTTAGTGTGTATTCTATAGGTGTGTTTACAGGTGTGTTAGTGTGTATTCTATAGGGTGTGTTTACAGGTGTGTATCTGTGTATTCTATAGGTGTGTTTACAGGTGTGTTAGTGTGTATTCTATAGGTGTGTTTACAGGTGTGTTAGTGTGTATTCTATAGATGTGTTTACAGGTGTGTTAGTGTGTATTCTATAGGTGTGTTACCAGGTGTGTATCTGTGTATTCTATAGGTGTGTTACCAGGTGTGTTAGTGTGTATTCTATAGATGTGTTTACAGGTGTATTAGTGTGTATTCTACAGGTGTGTTTACAGGTGTGTTAGTGTGTATTCTATAGGTGTGTTTACAGGTGTGTTAGTGTGTATTCTATAGGTGTGTTTACAGGTGTGTTAGTGTGTATTCTATAGATGTGTTTACAGGTGTGTTAGTGTGTATTCTATAGGTGTGTTACCAGGTGTGTATCTGTGTATTCTATAGGTGTGTTACCAGGTGTGTTAGTGTGTATTCTATAGATGTGTTAACAGGTGTATTAGTGTGTATTCTATAGGTGTGTTTAGAGGTGTGTTAGTGTGTATTCTATAGATGTGTTTACAGGTGTGTTAGTGTGTATTCTATAGGTGTGTTACCAGGTGTGTTAGTGTGTATTCTATAGGTGTGTTTACAGGTGTGTATCTGTGTATTCTATAGGTGTGTTACCAGGTGTGTATCTGTGTATTCTATAGGTGTGTTTACAGGTGTGTATCTGTGTATTCTATAGGTGTGTTACCAGGTGTGTATCTGTGTATTCTATAGGTGTGTTACCAGGTGTGTTAGTGTGTATTCTATAGGTGTGTTACCAGGTGTGTTAGTGTGTATTCTATAGGTGTGTTACCAGGTGTGTTAGTGTGTATTCTATAGGTGTGTTACCAGGTGTGTATCTGTGTATTCTATAGGTGTGTTTACAGGTGTGTTAGTGTGTATTCTATAGGTGTGTTTACAGGTGTGTTAGTGTGTATTCTATAGGTGTGTTTACAGGTGTGTATCTGTGTATTCTATAGGTGTGTTTACAGGTGTGTATCTGTGTATTCTATAGGTGTGTTTACAGGTGTGTTAGTGTGTATTCTATAGGTGTGTTTACAGGTGTGTATCTATGTATTCTATAGGTGTGTTTACAGAGGACGCCATCACAGACCAGCTAGGCCTTCCTTCCTTTCTTCCATTACTCTATTGTTCAAGTCTGTAACCCACTGTGGGTTAGTCTCTAATAAACATTTCCATGCTTTCTATAATAGCTGCCATAAAACAGAGAAACTCCCACCATACGGTTCAAATGAAAACATGTGTAAAACACAGTAACCACAGCCCCTAACCCTACCTCTAACCACAGCTCTGAAACAGCATCTCATCTGGACCTATTAGTATGAGGTCTGCAGTCTGTCACGATAACCACAGCTCTGTAGCAACATCAATCAATCAAATGGATTTATTAAGCCCTTTTACATCAGCGGATGTCACAAAGTGCTATACAGAAACCCAGCCTAAAACCCCAAACGGCAAGCAATGCAGATGTGAAGCACGGTGGCTAGGAAAAACTCCCTAGAAAGGCAGAAACCTAGGAAGAAACCTAGAGAGGAACCAGGCTCTGAGGGGTGGCCAGTCCCCTTCTGGCTGTGCCGGGTGGAGATTATAACAGTACATGGCCATTAAGGCCAGATTATTCTTCAAGATGTTCAAACGTTCATAGATGACCAGCAGGGTCAAATAATCACAGTGGTTGTAGAGGTTGCAACAGGTCAGTACCTCAGGAGTAAATGTCAGTTGGCTTTTCATAGCCAAGCATTCAGAGGTCGAGACAGCAGGTGCGGTAGAGAGAGAGAGTTGAAAACAGCTGGTCTGGGACAAGGTAGCACGTCCGGTGAACAGGTCAGGGTTCCATAGCCGAAGGCAGAAGAGTGGAAACTGGAGCAGCAGCACGACCAGGTGGACTGGGGACAGCCAGGAGTCATCAGGCCAGGTAGTCCTGAGGCATGGTCCTTGGGCTCAGGTCCTCTGGGAGGGGAGGGAGAGAGGGAGGGAGGGAGAGAGAATTAGAGGGAGCATACTTAAATTCACACAGGATACCGGATAAGACAGGAGAATAACACCAGATATATCAGACTGACTCTAGCCCCACGGCACATAGACTATTGCAGCATAGATACTGGAGGCTGAGACTGGGGGTCGGAGACACTGTGGCCCCGTCAGACGATACCCCCGGACAGGGCCAACCAGGCAGCATATAACCCCACCCACTTTGCCAAAGCACAGCCCCCACACCACCAGAGGGATATCAACAGACCACCAACCTACTACCCTGAGACAAGGCTGAGTATAGCCCACGAAGATCTCCTCCACCGCACGAGCCCGAGGGGGCGCAAACCGGACTGGAAGATCACGTCACTGACTCAACCCACTCAAGTGATGCACCCCTCCTAGGGACGGCATGGAAGAGCACTAGTAAGCCAGTGACTCAGCCCCCGGATAGGGTCAGAGGCAGAGAATCCCAGTGGAGACAGGGGAGCCGCCAGGCAGAGACAGCAGGGCGGTTTGTTGCTCCAGTGCTTTGCCATTCACCTTCGCACCCCTGGGCCAAACTACACTCAATCATAGGACCTACTGAAGAGATAAGTCTTCAGTAAAGACTTAAAGGTCGAGACCGAGTCAGCGTCTCTCACATGGATAGACAGACCATTCCATAAAAATTGAGCTCTATAGGAGAAAGCCCTGCCTCCAGCTGTTTGCTTAGAATTTCTAGGGAGGAGGAGAGAAGGAGAAGGAGGAGGAGAGAGGAAGGAGATAGGGAGGGGGAGGAAAGGGGGAGGAGAGAGGAAGGAGATAGGGAGGGGGAGGAGAGAGGAAGGAGATAGGGAGGGGGAGGAAAGGAGGAGGGAGAGAGGAAGGAGATAGGGAGGGGGAGGAGAGAGGAATGAGATAGGGAGGGGGAGGGAAAGGGGAGGGGAGAGAGGAAGGACATAGGGAGGGGGAGGAGAGAGGAAGGAGATAGGAAGGGGGGAGGAAAAGGGGGAGGAGAGAGGAATGAGATAGGGAGGGGGAGGAGAGAGGAAGGAGATAGGGAGGGGGAGGAGAGAGGAAGGAGATAGGGAGGGGGAGGAGAGAGGAAGGAGATAGGGGAGGGGGAGGAAAGGAGGAGGAGAGGAATGAGATAGGGAGGGGGAGGAAAGGGGGAGGAGAGAGGAAGGACATAGGGAGGGGGAGGAGAGAGGAAGGAGATAGGAAGGGGGAGGAGAGAGGAAGGACATAGGGAGGGGGGAGGAGAGAGGGGAAGGAGATAGGGAGGAGGAGAGAGGAAGGAGATAGGGAGGGGGAGGAAAGGGGAGGAGAGAGGAAGGACATAGGGGAGGAAAGGAGGAGGGAGAGAGGAAGGAGATAGGGAGGGGGAGGAAAGGGGGGAGGAGAGAGGAAGGAGATAGGGAGGAAAGGAGGAGGGAGAGAGGAAGGAGACTAGGGAGGGGGAGGAAAGGAGGAGGAGAGAGAGGAAGGAGATAGGGAGGGGGAGGAAAGGAGGAGGAGAGAGGAAGGAGATAGGGAGGGGGAGGGAGAGAGGGAAGGAGATAGGGAGGGGGAGGAAAGGAGGAGGAGAGGAAGGAGATAGGGAGGGGGAGGAAAGGGGAGGAGAGAGGAAGGAGATACCAACTGTTTTACAGGCTCCTAACCAACTGTGCTATTTTGTTAGTTTTTTCGCGATGTTTGTAACTATATATTTGTATATATTATTTTCTGTAACTACTACATTTGCCCATCTCATTGATATCAAATTATTAGAGATACACAAATTGTTTCCACAGCCACCATGCGTCATGAGCGTAATGGTCATGTGAGGTGAAATGTGTATATTTTGGGACGTGAGCACTCAGTTTGTTTGTTTGACCTGACGAAGATCAGTTTCGGTTGGAAACGTTGTCAATAAAGCTGTGAATTGGGAGCTTTAATGGTGTGCGGTCCTTCTGGTTCTATACTAGAACACCGAAACGTACCATTGATTTGTCAGAGGACAAACCATCCACAGAGACGAACTGATATCTTTACGAAAGATAAGATCTAAACCAGGCAAGAACTTGTCCGTGTCGACCCATTTAGGGTTTCCAATCTCTCCAAAAGAATGTGGTGGTGATCGATGGTGTAGAAAGCGGCACTAAGGTCTATGAGCACGAGAATAGATGCCGAGACTATTGTTTTTTTTATTTTCCGGGTCAAGTTTTGGCTTTTTCAGGAGAGGCTTTATTACTGCCAGGTTTAGTGAGTTTGGTTCACATCCAGTGGATAGGGAGCTGTTTATTATGTTCAACATAGGAGGGCCAAGACCAGGAAGTAGCTCTTTCAGTAGTTTAGTTGGAATAGGGTCCAGTGTGTGTGGAAGCTTTAGAGGCCATGACTATTTTCGTGAATGTGCCGAGAGATACAGGATTAAAAAACTTGAATGTTTCCATTGTCAAGAGGTCCTGGCAGTTCTGTACAGACTCAGGACAACTGAGTTTTGGAGAAATATCCATATTCAAGGAGGAATCCAGGTCATTTGTTTTCTAATGATCATGATCTTTTCGTCGAAGAAGTGAATGAATTCATCACTGCTGAAGTGAAGGCCAACCTCACTTGAGGAATGTTGCTTTTTAGTTAGCTTTGCGACAGTATAAAAATGGATTTGGTCACTCAGGGTTGGAAAATATGCTGATAGGGCAGCAGTGATGGCTTTTCGATATTGCACAGTGCTGTCTTTCCAAGCTAGTCGGAAGAATTCAAATTTGGTGGAGCGCCATTTCGTTCCACTTTTCTGGAAGCTTGCTTCAGGGCTCGGATATTTTCTTATGACACATTGTTTTCATTTTTAGGGGTGCGACTGCATCTAGGGTATTACGCAAGGTTAACTTTAGATCCTCGGTTTGGTGGTTACCTGATTTGTGTACTCTGACATCCTTGGGTAGGTGGAAGGGCATCAAGGAATCTTTGGGTTGTCTGAGAATTTATAGCGGCTTATGATGATTGGGGTCCGAGCAAATTATTTTTTTGCGATTGCAAACATAATAAGATGGTGGTCCGATAGTCCAGAATTATGAGGAAAAACATTTAGATCCACAATATCTATTCCACGGGACAAAACTAGATCCAGGGTATGAATGATTGTGGCAGATCGAGGTACAGACACGGTCTCAATGGGGAAAGCTGAGCTGACTACACTGACTGTGCTAGTGGCAGACTCCAGTAAGCTGGGAGGCTGGCTAACAGCCTGCTGCCTGGCCTGCACCCTGTCTCATTGGGCTGGCTAACAGCCTGCTGCCTGGCCTGCACTCTGTCTCATTGTGATTCCGTTTGGGCCTGCCGATGAAACTGACTAGATATCTGATCCAGACAGCAGTGAGTAGCTCTTTCTCGCCTCCCCTCCCTCTCTCCTTCCTCTCTCCCCCTCCCTCTCTCCGTCCTCTCTCCTCCTCCCTCTCGCCTCCATCCTCGCGCCACCTCCCTCTCCCTCCTCCCTCTCTCCTTCCTCTCACCTCCTCCCTCTCTCCCCCCCCCCTCTCTGTCCTCTCTCCTCCTCCCTCTCTCCCCCTTCCTCTCTCCTCCTCCCTCTCTCCTTCCTCTCTCCCCCTCCCTCTCTGTCCTCTCTCCTCCTCCCTCTCTCCCCCTTCCTCTCTCCCCCTCCCTCTCTTTCCCTCTCCCCTCCCTCTCTCTGTCCTCTCTCCCCCCTCCCTCTCTCCCCCTCCCTCTCTCTTCCTCTCTCCCCCTCCCTCCTTCCACACACACATACTGGCTGTCTGCTACTTGAACACACATACTGGCTGCCTGCTACCTGAACACACACACTGGCTGTCTGCTACCTGAACACACACACTGGCTGTCTGCTACCTGAACACACATACTGGCTGCCTGCTACCTGAACACACACACTGGCTGTCTGCTAACTGAACACACATACTGGCTGTCTGCTACCTGAACACACACACTGGCTGTCTGCTACCTGAACATACACACTGGCTGCCTGAACACACATACTGGCTGCCTGCTACCTGAACACACATACTGGCTGCCTGAACACACACACTGGCTGTCTGCTACCTGAACACACATACTGGCTGTCTGCTACCTGAACACACACACTGGCTGTCTGCTACCTGAACACACATACTGGCTGTCTGCTACCTGAACACACACACTGGCTGTCTGCTACCTGAACATACACACTGGCTGCCTGAACACACATACTGGCTGCCTGCTACCTGAACACACATACTGGCTGCCTGCTACCTGAACACACACACTGGCTGCCTGAACACACATACTGGCTGCCTGCTACCTGAACACACATACTGGCTGCCTGCTACCTGAACACACATACTGGCTGCCTGCTACCTGAACACACACACTGGCTGTCTGCTACCTGAACACACATACTGGCTGTCTGCTACCTGAACACACATACTGGCTGCCTGAACACACATACTGGCTGCCTGCTACCTGAACACACATACTGGCTGTCTGCTACCTGAACACACACACTGGCTGTCTGCTACCTGACCACACACACTGTCTGTCTGCTACCTGAACACACACACTGGCTGTCTGCTACCTGAACATACACACTGGCTGCCTGAACACACACACTGGCTGTCTGCTACCTGAACACACATACTGGCTGTCTGCTACCTGAACACACATACTGGCTGCCTGCTACCTGAACACACACACTGGCTGCCTGCTACCTGAACACACACACTGGCTGCCTGCTACCTGAACACACATACTGGCTGCCTGCTACCTGAACACACACACTGGCTGCCTGCTACCTGAACACACACACTGGCTGTCTGCTACCTGAACACACACACTGGCTACCTGAACACACACTGGCTGTCTGCTACCTGAACACACACACTGGCTGTCTGCTACCTGAACACACATACTGGCTGTCTGCTACCTGAACACACATACTGGCTGCCTGCTACCTGAACATACACACTGGCTGCCTGCTACCTGAACATACACACTGGCTGCCTGAACACACATACTGGCTGCCTGCTACCTGAACACACATACTGGCTGCCTGCTACCTGAACATACACACTGGCTGCCTGAACACACATACTGGCTGCCTGCTACCTGAACACACATACTGGCTGCCTGAACACACACACTGGCTGTCTGCTACCTGAACACACACATACTGGCTGTCTGCTACCTGAACACACATACTGGCTGTCTGCTACCTGAACACACACATACTGGCTGCCCGCTACCTGGACACACATACTGGCTGCCTGCTACCTGAACACACATACTGGCTGCCTGCTACCTGAACACACATACTGGCTGCCTGCTACCTGAACACACATACTGGCTGCCTGAACGCACATACTGGCTGCCTGAACACACATACTGGCTGCCTGCTACCTGAACACACATACTGGCTGTCTGCTACCTGAACACAGGTCGTAATTCGGTAACAATGTCAACAACGTTACCTGGATTACACTGTTAGTTATCCTGTCATTGACTCCCACCTGACCTGCTCAGTTTATCAGATGGTTCTAAAACACACCTCATGTGTTTCTTTGTCTGTTCAGACCCCAGAGATGTAGAACTATATGGAGGGAACCATACAGTCTCTCCCTGCAGGGTTTAAAGCTCTTTGACAGACGGCCAGTTAGACTAGTTGGTTTAAAACAACATCACCTGGCTGCTGGAAAGACTTTCTGCTGAAGAGGAGAGGAGAGGAGAGGAGAGGAGAGGCGAGGCGAGGCGAGGCGAGATCAATATCTTTGTGGAGAGGAGAGGAGGGGAGAGGAGAGGAGAGGAGAGATATCTTTGTGGTGTGGAGATGTTTGTTGACACAGTTTCCAGGCTGTCAGCACTCAGACACACAGAGTACTGGGGATGGGAGAACACCACAGTAGACAGACAGTGGTAAGACACGATATGCTCTACCAGCAGAGATACTGTATGTCTGAGCTAAACCACATCAACAACAGGAGGGAAGCTTTTAAAAACACCAGCTGCTTAATAGCATCCCAGAAGGCATGAATCATTGAGTCACTGTTAGTTTTACACATCAGACATGACTCTGCCGTTGTGCTGTAGAATCTATGAATTTTGTATCTTGTATAACATTAGTTTATAAGCGTAAATGGTCATTCACTGTAATTCCATTAGTTATGTTAACACTCCGTCATCTTGTGATAATATCAGTTCTTTTTAAGTCTTGGTTCCAATAGTATATATTTTTTTTTCTAAGAGGTTGTCAGTTGGATGCCTCTGCAAGGATTTTGTATATCTTACCTGTCATAAAAATAATAATAATCATAATATGCCATTTAGCAAACGCTTTTTTTATCCAAAGCGACTTTACAGTCAGTGCGCATACATTTTTACGTATGGGTGGTCCCGGGATCGAACCCACTACCCTGGCGCTCCAAGCGCCGATGCTCTACCAGTTGAGCTACAGAGGACTCGCTCATATGAGTATTGCTTTCTGACTCAAATAGAATCCCTCAACATTGCTGATGTCCAAAAGATTCAGATCGTAATTTCGTGATATAAACTAAAAATGATGGGTGGAGGTAGAAAGTTGGCTGTCAGAAGTTTACTTTGAATCCGTCTATCAGCATATTTCAAGACATGGCATTTGGGGGCGCTGAGATACCCAATGGGTTGATGATACTTTTTCGCCAATCATTTTGAAAAACGTTTTCTTAAAAATGGGAAATAAAATGACTCTCCATCGTTAAGACAGTGGATTAATCAAATGACCCTCCGTCATTAAGACAGTGGATTAATCAAATTATCCTCCATCGTTTAGACAGTGGATGAATCAAATGACCCTCCATCGTTAAGACAGTGGATGAATCAAATGACCCTCCATCGTTAAGACAGTGGATGAATCAAATGACCCTCCATCGTTAAGACAGTGGATGAATCAAATGACCCTCCATCGTTAAGACAGTGGATGAATCAAATGACCCTCCGTCGTTAAGACACTGGATGAATCAAATGACCCTCCATCGTTAAGACAGTGGATGAATCAAATGACCCTCCGTCATTAAGACAGTGGATGAATCAAATGACCCTCCATCGTTTAGACAGTGGATGAATCAAATGACCCTCCATCGTTAAGACAGTGGATGAATCAAATGACCCTCCGTCGTTAAGACAGTGGATGAATCAAATGACCCTCCATCGTTAAGACACTGGATGAATCAAATGACCCTCCATCGTTAAGACAGTGGATGAATCAAATGACCCTCCGTCATTAAGACAGTGGATGAATCAAATGACCCTCCATCGTTTAGACAGTGGATGAATCAAATGACCCTCCATCGTTAAGACAGTGGATGAATCAAATGACCCTCCATCGTTAAGACAGTGGATGAATCAAATGACCCTCCGTCGTTAAGACAGTGGATGAATCAAATGACCCTCCATCGTTAAGACAGTGGATGAATCAAATGACCCTCCGTCGTTAAGACAGTGGATGAATCAAATGACCCGCGTTAAGACAGTGGATGAATCAAATGACCCTCCATCGTTAAGACAGTGGATGAATCAAATGCATTATTATTATTATCTAAATATTGAACAAAATTGGGCTAGAAATAGTACAAATTGAAGCCCTATGGCAGGGCTACTCAAGTACTATTTGTCCGTCACACAAATTTCCTAGGTGACCAAGGTCCGGATGGATGTAGTTTATCAGCATAGTGACAAACCCCCACCTAGCAACCCCATGTGACCCCAAACTGTTCAAACCCCTCTTGTTGAAGGAGAGAAAATGTTTCCGATTTTAAAGCTTAAATTCCCGCAATTCTAAGCATTCTTTCATGTCTTATGTGTGTTTATATGATACCAGGGGTCGAAGGCCAGCTGAGTAACAACAAAAAAACGCGGTCCACCAGTTGAGTATGGGGGCAATATGGCATAAAATATTACAAGCAGCCCATAATGACGAAGCAAAAACAGGTTTTTGGAAATGTTTGCAAATTTATTAAAATGAAAAAAACGGAAATATCACATTTACATAAGTATTCAAACCCTTTACTCAGTACTTTGTTGAAGCACCTTTGGCAGCAATTACAGCCTAGAGTCTTCTTGGATATGACGCTACAATCTTGGCACACCTGTATTTGGGGAGTTTCTCCCATTCTTCTCTGTAGATCCTCTCAAGCTTTGTCAGGTTGGATGGGGAGCGTCGCTGCACAGGCATTTTCAGGTCTCTCCAGAGATGTTCGATCGGGTTCAAGTCCAAGCTCTGGCTGGGCCACTCAAGGACATTCAGAGACTTATCCTGAAGCCACTCCTGCATTGTCTTGGCTGTGTGCTTAGGGTCGTTGTCCTGTTGGAAGGTTTTCATCAAGGATCTCTCTGTACTTTCCTCCGGTCATCTTTGCCTCGATCCTGACTAGTCTCCCAGTCCCTGCCGCTGAAAAACATCCCCACAGCATGATGCTGCCACCACAATGCTTCACCGTAGGGATGGTGCCAGGTTTCCTCCAGATGTGACGTGTGGCTGAAAAACATCCCCACAGCATGATGCTGCCACCACCAAGCTTCACCGGAGGCCACTGTGTTCTTGGGGACCTTCAATGCTGCAGACATTTTTTGGTACCCTTCCCCAGATCTGTGCCTCGACACAATCCTGTCTCGGAGCTCTATGGACAATTCCTTCGACCTCACGGCTTGGTGTTTGCTCTTACATGCACTGTCAACTGTGGGACCTTTATATAGACAGGTGTGTGCCTTTCCAAATCATGTCCAGTCAATTGAATTTACCACAGGTTGTCTCCAACCAAGTTGTAGAAACATCTCAAGGATGATCAATGGAAACAGGATGCGTCTGAGCTCAATTTCGAGTCTCATAGCAAAGGGTCTGAATACTTATGCAAATAAGGTATTTCAGTTTTTTAGTTTTTAATAAATTTGCAAAAATTTATAAAAACAGTTTTTGCTGTGTCATTATAGGGTATTGTGTGTAGATTGATGAGATATACACCACCGTTCAAAAGTTTCTCTTTCAAGGGTTTTTCTGTATTTTTACTATTTTCTACATTTTAGAATAATAGTGAAGACATCAAAACTATGAAATAACACCTATGGAATCATGTGGTAACCAAAAACAAAGGGAGGGGGCGCGAGTGTTAAACAAATCAAAATATATTTTATATTTGAGATTCTTCAAATAGCCACCCTTTGCTTTGATGACAGCTTTGCACACTCTTGGCATTCTCTCAACCAGCTTCATGAGGTAGTCACCTGGAATGCATTTCAATTAACAGGTGTGCCTTGAAAAAGTTAATTTGTGGAATTTCTTTCCTTCTTAATGCGTTTGAGACAATCAGTTGTGTTGTGACAAGGTAGGGGGGGTATACAGAAGATAGCCCTATTTGGTAAAAGACCAAGTCCATATTATGGCAAGAACAGTTCAAATAAGCAAAGAGAAACAACAGTCCATCATTACTTTAAGACCTGAATGCCAGTCAATATGGAAAATTTCAAGAACTTCAAATCACATTTTATTTGTCACATACACGTGTTTAGCAGATGTTATAGCGGGTGTAGTGAAATGCTTGTGCTTCTAGCTCCGACAGTGCAGTAATATCTAACAATTTCACAACATATACCCAATACACACAAATCTAGTAAGGAATGGGATTTAAGAATATATACATATATGGACAAGCAATGACAGAGCGGCATGGACTAAGATACAGTAGAATATTATAGAATACAGTATATACAGTGGGGGAAAAAAAGTATTTAGTCAGCCACCAATTGTGCAAGTTCTCCCACTTAAAAAGATGAGAGAGGCCTGTAATTTTCATCATAGGTACATGTCAACTATGACAGACATAATGAGATTTTTTTTCTCCAGAAAATCACATTGTAGGATTTTTAATGAATTTATTTGCAAATTATGGTGGAAAATAAGTATTTGGTCAATAACAAAAGTTTCTCAATACTTTGTTATATACCCTTTGTTGGCAATGACACAGGTCAAACGTTTTCTGTAAGTCTTCACAAGGTTTTTCACACACTGTTGCTGGTATTTTGGCCCATTCCTCCATGCAGATCTCCTCTAGAGCAGTGATGTTTTGGGGCTGTCGCTGGGCAACAGGGACTTTGAACTCCCTCCAAAGATTTTCTATGGGTTGAGATCTGGAGACTGGCTAGGCCACTCCAGGACCTTGAAATGCTTCTTACGAAGCCACTCCTTTGTTGCCCGGGCGGTGTGTTTGGGATCATTGTCATGCTGAAACACCCAGCCACGTTTCATCTTCAATGCCCTTGCTGATGGAAGGAGGTTTTCACTCAAAATCTACGATACATGGCCCCATTCATTCTTTCCTTTACACGAATCAGTCGTCCTGGTCCCTTTGCAGAAAAACAGCCCCAAAGCATGATGTTTCCACCCCATGCTTCACAGTAGGTATGGTGTTCTTTGGATGCAACTCAGCATTCTTTGTCCTCCAAACACGACGAGTTGAGTTTTTACCAAAAAAGTTCTATTTTGGTTCCATCTGACCATATGACATTCTCCCAATCCTCTTCTGGATCATCCAAATGCACTCTAGCATACGACATCTCCACTTTATCTCTATACCAGTGCTTCTCAATTATTTTCTGTTACGCCCCCCCTAGGAAGAAGTAAACATTTCGCGCCCCCCAACTTTCCGCCGCGACTGTAAATAGTATCATTTGTCTATAAAATAGTTATAAGTACACCTCTGCATAACATTGTATCCTTATTAACATTAAAGAAAACAAAAATAAAAATAAAGAAAGAAATATAGATCAACTTACAACAAAGAATAATTTTATTAACATTGTTTTTTAGTCTGTAACAGAAAATACTTAATGAGGAAGTCAGGATTAATGGCTACAATGAGCACGTTTTGCAGTGCACAGCTTTTCGAAATGGGGTTTGAAGCATGATACTGCAACTCTCAGCTCCTGCTCAATGTTTAGCTGGGACCTGTACTTGGTCTTCAGTGCAGCAACAGCAGAGAAGCCAGTCTCACAAAGATAAGATGTTGCAAAAGGAAGAAGAATGCCCATGGCCCTCTGCCCTAAGAGTGGATACTGCCTCTCTACACTCAGCCAGAATTCACTCAGTCTGTGATGTGAACCTCAGTCTCAATGTGGAGTCAGACGTCATATCAATGAACTGGTCCTCCTCTGCAGAGCTGAAACCAGTTGGAGCTGGTGCATTGAAAGGATCTCTCACCCAGTCATATTGGGAACTGTTTTCAGGGAAGTACTTTTTAAAGAATCCCATCAGTGATGAAATATGCTCTTTAATATATGGAATCACTGAGGTGGCATCATAGTCAGTAGTGTCAACAAATTCATTCAGGTTCTCGAATCAATCAGTATTTCCTTCATCAAGTCGCCTGCCCCACATTGCAAGCTTTCGAGTGAAAGAGCTGATCTTGTCTGTGACCTGAGGTGTTTATCTTTCCCTTGAAGCTGTAGATTTAGTTCATTTTAGCTTTCCAAATACGTCACTCAGGTAGGCCAGTTTTGCCAGGAAGTTCTCATCACTAAATTTTCTGCGAGGTCATACTTGTGCTCCTGCTCCGAAAACATTCTTATCTGCTCTCTCTGAGCTCAAAACTCGGGACAAGACTTTTCCTCGTGACAGCCACCTTGCTTCACTGTGAAACAGCACAGCTTGATGTTCAGCTCCCATCTCCTCACAGATAGCAGAGAAGACTCTTGTTTTTAGTGGTCTGGTCTTTATAAAATTGACTATTCTCATCCATGCCATGGTCTGTGCACCATCACTGCAAACACCAATGCAGTTCTCCCACTTTAGCCCATTCTCAGTCAGGAAGCAGTCCAGCATTTTGAATAGCTCTTCAGCTGTGGCTCTGTCTCTGACATATTTACAAAAAGTAGATCCTCACACAGGGAGTTTGTCATGTCAAAACGCACATAGCGATAAACAAACAGTCTTTGTTGCTGTCAGTTGCTTCATCGAACCGTAAGGGCAAAACGCTTGTCTTTGAGTTTATCTACCAGCTGTTCTTTAAGATCGTTAGCAATGTAATTTATACGTCTGGCGACAGTGTCATTGGACAGAGGGATAGTTTTTATTTTTGCAGCACTTGCGTCATCCAGCATGACAGAGACCATGTCTAATGCTGCAGGCAGTATCAACTCCTCTGCTATGGAGTGTTTTTTTTTGTTGCACTGAGCAATTTGGTACGCCACCTTATATGATGCTAACAGTGCTCGCTGGTTTACTGAAGTAGCATTCACAAAGCGGGACGATTGTTGGCAATATTCGGCACGTTTTCGCTGAAAAAACTCAAGTGGCTTATCAGCGTGATTGGGGTGTAATGTCTTTAAGTGACGCCTTAATTTATTTGGCTTCATGCTGTCCGCTGCCAACATTTTTAGACACAGTAAACACACCGGTCTTTCCTCTTCTCCCACCGTAGTCACAGTGAAGCCAAGCGCTACATCCGCTTCGTCATATTTCCTTGTCTTAGCTTTCGGGAGACGTACGTTTGTCTCATTATCTCCGTCTCTCTCCGCCTTTCTTTTCATCCTGTTAGATATTTTTCCATGGTGTCTCTTAAGGGTTTGTTATCTGCACTTCATATCTCCTGCTCTGTGCTGTGTGCTCTTGTTCAGTGCAAAGAAAACCCTACTCCCTGCGGCAAAAAAAAGCATGTTTCCCGGGGTCACTGGCATCGCTCCGAGCCCCCCCAGGAGGGCGCGCCCCACTATTTGAGAAGGACTGCTCTATACTGATGTTTTGCCAGTTTAATTGCCTTGCGGAGTGAGTAGCTACACTGTTTGTATTCTGCCATATTCCCAGTCACCTTACCATGTTTGAATGCGGTGGTTCGCACTTTCAGATTTGCGAGAATGCCGCCATCTATCCACGGTTTCTGGTTAGGGTAGGTTTTAATAGTCACAGTGGGCACAACATCACCTATACACTTCTTGATAAACCCAGTCACTGTTTCAGTGTATATGTCTAAATTATTTCCGGAAGCTACCCGGAGCATATCCCAGTTCGCGTGATCAAAACAATCTTGAAGCGTGGATTCCGATTGGTCAGACCAGCATTGAATAGTCCTTAGCACGGGTAGTTCCTGTTTGAGTTTCTGCCTATAGGAAGGGAGAAACAAAATGGAGTCGTGGTCAGATTTGCCGAAAGGAGGGCGGGGGAGGGCCTTATAACCATCCCGGAAGTTCGAATAGCAATGGTAGAGGGTCTTGGCAGTGTGAGTACAACAGTCGATATGTTGATATAATTTCGGCAGCCTAGTCCTCAAATTTGCTTTGTTAAAATCCCCGGCAATAATAAATGCAGCCTCAGGATATGTGGTTTCCAGTTTGTATAAGGTCCAGTGAAGTTCTTTGAGGGCCGTCGTGGTATCGGCTTGAGGGGGATATACACGGCCGTGACTATAACCAGAGAGAATTCTCTTGGGAGATAATACGGTCGGCATTTGATTGTGAGGTATTCTAGGTCGGGTGAACAGAAGGACTTGAGTTCCTGTATGTTACTACAATTACACCACGAGTCGTTAATCATGAAACACACACCTCCGCCCTTCTGCTTCCCGGAGAGATATTTATTCCTGTCTGCGCGATGAACTGAGAACCCATCTGGCTGGACCGATTCCGACAGAATATCCCCAGAGAGCCATGTTTCCATGAAACAGAGGATGTTACAGGCCTTGATGTCTCTCTGGAAGGAAATCCTTGCCCGTAGTTCAGAAACTGAACATTAGCGAGTAGTATACTTGGAAGCGGTGGGTGGTGTGCGCGCCTCCTAAGTCGAACCAGCAGGCCGCTCCGAGTGCCTCTCCTCCGCCGGCGATGTTTTGGGTCAGCCGCTGGAATCAGTTCAGTTGCCCTGGGGAGAGCAAACAAAGGATCTGCTTCGGGAAAGTTGTATTCCTGGTCGTAATGCTGGTGAGTTACCGCCACTCTGATATCCAATAGTTTTTCCCGGCTGTTTGTAATGATGCCAAACACTTTCTGAGCTAATAATGTAAAAAATAATACATACAAATACTGCAAAGTTTCCTAAGAGCTAGTCGCGAGGCCGCCATCTTCGTCGGCGCAAGTGCAGTCGCAAAAACCATCAAGCGCTATGATGAAACTAGCTCTCATGAGGTCCGCCACAGGAATGGAAGACCCAGAGTTACCTCTGCTGCACAGAGTTCAAGTCACAGACACATCTCAACATCAACTGTTCAGAGGAGACTGCAAAGAAACCACTACTAAAGGACACCAATAATAAGAAGAGACTTGCTTGGTCCAAGAAACACGAGCAATGGACATTAGAACCGGTGAAAATGTGTCGTTTGGTCTGGAGTCCAAATTGGAGATTTTTGGTTCCAACCGCCGTGTCTTTGTGAGACGCGGTGTGGGTGAACGGATGATCTCTGCATGTGTATTTCCCACCGTTAAGCATGGAGGAGGAGGTGTTAGGGTGTAGGGATGCTTTGCTGGTGACACTGTCTGTGATTTATTTAGAATTTAAGGCACACTTAACCAGCATGGCTACCACAGCATTCTGCAGCGATACGCCATCCCATCTGGTTTGGGGTTAATGGGACTATAATTTGTTTTTCAACAGGACAATGACCCAACACACCTCCAGGCTGTGTAAGGGCTGTTTTACCAAGAAGGAGAGTGATGGAGTGCTGCATCAGATGACCTGGCCTCCACAATCCCCCGACCTCAACCCAATTGAGATGGTTTGGGATGAGTCGGACCGCAGAGTGAAGGAAAAGCAACCAACAAGTGCTCAGCATATGTGGGAACTCCTTCAAGACTGTTGGAAAAGCATTCCTCGTGAAGCTGGTTGTGAGCCATAAATATATTTGGATTATTTAACACTTTTTTGGTTACTACATGATTCCATATGTGTTATGTAGAAAATAGTAAAAATAAAGAAAAACCCTTGAATGAGTAGGTGTTCTAAAACTGTTGACCAGTAGTGTATATTTTTTAAATCCATTTTAGAATAAGGCTGTAACGCAACAAAATGTGGAAAAAGTGAAGGGGTCTGAATACTTTCCGAATGCACTGTATGTTTTTGTAATTGTAACAAAATAAAAATGAAATCTTACAAAATAATAATAAACACCAGCTGCTTCCTGTTAAGGCCTGCTAGAGCCATAACAAATATAATGGATAACATCACTAGACAAACCCAGCTGTGTCTGTTGGTAGGGTAATGTAGGATAATGCCACTAGACAAACCCAGCTGTGTCTGTTGGTAGGGTAATGTAGGATAACATCACTAGACAAACCCAGCTGTGTCTGTTGGTAGGGTAATGTAGGATAATGTCACTAGACAAACCCAGCTGTGTCTGTTGGTAGGGTAATGTAGGATAATGTCACTAGACAAACCCAGCTGTGTCTGTTGGTAGGGTAATGTAGGATAATGTCACTAGACAAACCCAGCTGTGTCTGTTGGTAGGGTAATGTAGGATAATGTCACTAGACAAACCCAGCTGTGTCTGTTGGTAGGGTAATGTAGGATAATGTCACTAGACAAACCCAGCTGTGTCTGTTGGTAGGGTACACTCTTAGAAAAAAGGTTCCAAAAGGTTTCTTCGGCTGTCCCCATAGCAGAACTCTTTTTGATTCCAGATAAAACCCCTTTTGGGTTCCATGTAGAACCCTCTGTGGAAAGGGTTCTACATCGAACCCAAAAGGGTTATATCTGGAACCCAAAAGGGTTATACATCGAACCCAAAAGGGTTATACTTGGAACCCAAAAGGGTTATACATGGAACCCAAAAGGGTTCTACATCGAACCCAAAAGGGTTATACTTGGAACCAAAAGGGTTTTAAAAGGAAGCTAAAAGGGTTCTTCAAAGGATTCTCCAATGGGGACAGCCGAAGAACCCCTTTGGGTTCTACATAGTACGTTTTTTTCTAAGAGTGTAATGTAGGGTAATGTAGCTCGCTGTATGGATGGATTGTAATGTAGGATAATTTAGCTAAACAAACCCAGCTGTGTCTGTTTGTAGAGTAATGTAGGATAATGTAGCTCACTGTGTGCATGGATGGTAATGTAGGATAATGTAGCCAGACAAACCCAGCTGTGTCTGTAGAGTAATGTGGGTTAATGTAGCTCACTGTGTGTATGGGTGGCAATGTTGGATAATGTATCTAGACAAACCCAGCTATGTCTGCTTGTAGAATAATGTAGGGAAATGTAGCTTGCTGTGAGTATGGATGGTAATGTAGGACATTGAAGCTAGACAAACCCAGGACAGCTGTCTGCAGGGTAATGTAGCTAAACAATGTGTTTAGGATAATGTAGTGACCTGGGTTGGTCCTGGCTGGTCCTGGATGTTCCTGGTTAATTGTGGTTGGACCTGACTTGTCCTGGCTGGTTCTGGTTGGTCCTGGCTGGTTCTGGTTGGTCCTGGTTGGTCCTGCTCGGTGCTGCTCAGTCCTGGCTGGTTCTGGTTGGTCCTGGTTGGTCCTGCTCGGTCCTGGTTGGCCCTGGCTGGTCCAGGCTGGTCCTGGCTGGTCCTGGCTAGTCTTGACTGGTCCTGCTTGGTCCTAACTAGTCCTGGATGGTTCTGACTGACTGAATGCTAACTCCTCAGAGGGGCTATGTCTCACCCTGTCATGAAACATTCCCTAACAGTCTGTCAGATTCCATTACAATGTAGCCTGCAACTGACTGGCTGGCTGGCTGGCTTGTTGACTGGTTGACTGACTGACTGGCTGGCTGGCTGGCTTGTTGACTGGCTGACTGGCTGACTGGCTGGCTGGCTGGCTGGCTTGTTGACTGGTTGACTGGTTGACTGGCTGACTGACTGGCTGACTGGCTGGCTGGCTGGCTGGCTTGTTGACTGGTTGACTGGTTGACTGGCTGACTGGCTGACTGACTGACTGGCTGGCTGGCTGGCTTGTTGACTGGCTGACTGGCTGGCTGACTGGCTGGCTGGCTGGCTGGCTGGCTGGCTGGCTGGCTGGCTTGTTGGCTGGTTGACTGACTGACTGGCTGGCTGGCTGGCTGGCTTGTTGACTGGTTGACTGACTGACTGGCTGACTGGCTGACTGGCTGACTGGCTGGCTGGCTGGCTTGTTGACTGGTTGACTGGCTGGCTGACTGGCTGGCTGGCTGGCTGGCTGGCTGGCTGGCTTGTTGGCTGGTTGACTGACTGACTGGCTGGCTGGCTGGCTGGCTGGCTTGTTGACTGGTTGACTGACTGACTGGCTGACTGGCTGACTGGCTGGCTGGCTGGCTGGCTTGTTGACTGGTTGACTGACTGACTGACTGGCTTGCTAGATCATAATGGATCCACTTAACAACAGGCTTAATGACCGTCATAAGTCAATGCACTAACGACACTAACACTAAAACCCTTAACAACCCCCATAAGGGCCCATAACAGCCCTCATCTGTCATTATCTCTGCTTAACCAGGGACTGTCAAGTGGCCCAACATTCTTCTTCAGTTTTAAACACTTTCCCTGACTGACTAGTCAGCCTGCAGGGGATGATGTTTGTCTTTAACAAAGGTCTCCAGTCAGAAACAGAGATGAGTGTGTCTTTAACCCTCCAGTCAGAAACAGAGATGATGTGTCTTTAACCCTCCAGTCAGAAACAGAGATGATGTGTCTTTAACCCTCCAGTCAGAAACAGAGATGATGTGTCTTTAACCCTCCAGTCAGAAACAGAGATGATGTGTCTTTAACCTTCCAGTCAGAAACAGAGATGATGTGTCTTTAACCCTCCAGTCAGAAACAGAGATGATGTGTCTTTAACCCTCCAGTCAGAAACAGAGATGATGTGTCTTTAACCCTCCAGTCAGAAACAGAGATGATGTGTCTTTAACCCTCCAGTCAGAAACAGAGATGATGTATCTTTAACAAAGGTCTCCAGTCAGAAACAGAGATGATGTGTCTTTAACCCTCCAGTCAGAAACAGAGATGATGTGTCTTTAACCCTCCAGTCAGAAACAGAGATGATGTGTCTTTAACCCTCCAGTCAGAAACAGAGATGATGTGTCTTTAACCCTCCAGTCAGAAACAGAGATGATGTGTCTTTAACCCTCCAGTCAGAAAACAGAGATGATGTGTCTTTAACCCCTCCAGTCAGAAACAGAGATGATGTGTCTTTAACCCTCCAGTCAGAAACAGAGATGATGTGTCTTTAACCCTCCAGTCAGAAACAGAGATGATGTGTCTTTAACCCTCCAGTCAGAAACAGAGATGATGTGTCTTTAACCCTCCAGTCAGAAACAGAGATGATGTATCTTTAACCCTCCAGTCAGAAACAGAGATGATGTGTCTTTAACCCTCTCAGTCCAGGAACAGAGAAGATGTGTCTTTAACCCTCCAGTCGAGAAACAGAGATGATGTGTCTTTAACCCTCCAGTCAGAAACAGAGATGATGTGTCTTTAACCCTCCAGTCGAAACAGAGAAGATGTGTCTTTAACCCTCCAGTCAGGAAACAGAGATGATGTGTCTTAACCCAGGCCTCCAGTCACACACGGAGAAGCTGTGAGTCATAAATAACCTTTTAACTGTACTTTCAGGTAGGAGTATTGGTAAGCCCTTTATGTTCCAGTTTTTAGAAACAGCACTATTCTCTCCGTAGTATATCATCATGAATAATAAATGTTCCTGCCTATAGATTTTCAATAACTCTCTCTTCTCTCCCCCTCCTCCTTCTCTCCTCCTTCCTATCCTCCCCTCCTCCTATTCACCCCTCCTCCTTCTCTCCTCCCCTCCTTCTCCCCCCTCCTCCTTCTCTCCTCCTCCTCCTTCTCTCCCCCTCCTCCCTATCCTCCCCCACCTCCTTCTCTCCCCTCCTCCTTCTCTCCCCTCCTCCCTATCCTCCCCCACCTCCTTCTCTCCCCTCCTCCTCCTTCTCTCCTCCTCCTCCCTATCCCCCCCCTCCCTATCCTCCCCTCCTTCTCTCCCCCTCCTCCCTATTCACCCCTCCTCCTTCTCTCCCTCCTTCTCTCCCTCTCCTCCCTTTTACTCCCCCTCCTTCTCTCCTCCTTCTCTCCTTCTCTCCCCCTCCTCCCTATTCAAATAATAATAATAATAATAATAATAATAATATGCCATTTAGCAGACGCTTTTATCCAAAGCGACTTACAGTCATGCGTGCATACATTTTAGTGTATGGGTGGTCCCGGGGATCGAACCCACTACCCTGGCGTTACAAGCGCCGTGCTCTACCAGCTGAGCTACAGAGGACCACAGTCCCCCCATTTTAGGGGACCAAAAGTATTGGGGCAAATTCACTTACAGTGCATTCGGAAAGTATTCAGACCCCTTGACTTTTTCGAAATTTTGTTACGTTACAGCCTTATTCTAAAATGGATTAAATTGTTTTGTTTTCCCTCATCAATCTACACACAATACCCCATAATGACAAAGCAAAAACATAAAAAAGAAGAAAAAAAAAAGAAACTATAATATCACATTTCCAGTAAGTATTCAGACCCTTTACTCAGTACTTTGTTGAAACACCTTTGGCAGCGATTACAGCCTTGAGTCTTCTTGGGTATGACGCTACAAGGTTGGCACTTCTGTATTTGTGCACTTTCTCCCATTCTTCTCTGCAGATCTTCTCAAGCTCTGTCAGGTTGGATGGGGAGCGTCGCTGACACAGCCATTTCAGGTCTCCTCCCTTGTACTTCATTGATCAATTAAGGTCACTGATTAGTTAGGAACTCCCTCACCTGGATGTCTAGGTTTTAATTGGACACAAATTGAAAGGAAAATAATGAAAACCAGCATATACTCGACCGTCCTCCATGGAATGAGTTTGATACCCTGGCCTAGGCTATTTTTGCTTATTGGAGAACATAGCTCACTGATGCAATAGAATTTATGGGAGCCTAGTATTTTTATTTTAGGAGAAGTGTGATGTGTAAAGACGTGTAGGCTCATTGAAGCCAATTAACAATGTTGACTGCCAACAATCCAAACATATTGAGCAACACTGGATTTTTTTTACTGTTGCTATTACTCATTACTGTAGCCTATGCTATTTAATAAACTGTAGTATCAATCCACAATGGACCAGGACGAGAATATTCTGTGCCCCCCAGCCAAATTGGAATTGATAACAACGCAAAGACCGTCAATAACCTACAAGACTTGAGACAAACGCATGCAGTATTAAACGGTTGATTGGCCAGTGAGTGGCCAAGTACTTGTCACATATACAACTTGTTTATTCATCAAAACACATCCCTTACGCATAATATCCGGGTGTGAAAATAGCCCCCCAAAAATCGGACACACTCCCGGATCTAAAGTACTCCTGCCAGCGCTTAGATTTACCATTGTGTTAGATTTACCATTGTGTTAGATTTACCACTGTGTTAGATTTACCATTGTGTTAGATTTACCATTGTGTTAGATTTACCACTGTGTTAGATTTACCACTGTGTTAGATTTACCACTGTGTTAGGATTTACCACTGTGTTAGATTTACCACTGTGTTAGATTTACCATTGTGTTAGATTTACCACTGTGTTAGATTTACCACTGTGTTAGTATTTACCACTGTGTTAGATTTACCACTGTGTTAGATTTACCACTGTGTTAGATTTACCACTGTGTTAGATTTACCACTGTGTTAGATTTACCATTGTGTTTGTTCAAATAGAGCCGTGTGTTTCTATGTGTTTTTAAACTTTGGTTTCCAAACGTTTCTCTTGGGGAATTATATAAAACAAATGTTGACTGTGATATGTATGTATGTATGTATGTATGTATGTATGTATGTATGTATGTATGTATGTATGTATGTGTATGTATGTATGTATGTAATATCTTTCATGCCAAAATTCTATATAAAATAAATAAAATAGAAATGTCAATTGTAATTTCAAGAGACTTAGCAATCTGTAGGATACACAAAACAGAATCAAAATTTTATTCAAAGCCCTTTTCAATAATTTGCAGATGGTGAATTTAGGCTAGTAATTAGTAGGTGGTAAATGCAGTTGTATGATTATCATGAACCTGCTGGCTATGATGGTGTGCAGTATGGAAGGAACAGAGGATGTTGTGTAGAAAAGGGTGCCATGATTTTATTTTGAGCGGATGGTAGGGGGCCAGAACATAATTACAACAATTTGTAGACTGCAAAATTGACCGCAAGATGCCCAAACAGATATAATATTTGACTAAAACATGATAATTTCAAACCTTGCTTACATTTGTATATGATAACATACACAGAGTGTACAAGAAAGATTATGAACACCTGGTTTTTCCATTTCAGACTGACCAGGGAAAGCTGGACCCATGATGTACCTGTTAATCACTTCAATCGAGTGTAGATGAAGGGGAGGGAGACTGGTTAAAGGATGTTTGAGCTAGACAATTGAGACATGGATTGTGTGTATGTGTATTCAGAGGGTGAATGGGCAAGACAAAAATATTTAAGTGCCTTTTTGAACAGGGTATGGTAGTAGGTGCAGGCTAGGGTTTGTGCCAAGAACTGAAACGCTTGGGGAACAAAATTTGGTAGGTATAAGGAATGGTATACCCAAAGGATATCAGCTGTGGAAAGCATCCCCTCCTCCTCCTTCTCCCCGCCACCTCCCCCACCTTCTCTCCCCCTCCACCTTCCCCCCCCCCCCCCCATTCCCCCCCCCCCCATTCCCCCCCCCCCCCCCCCCCCCCCCCTTTTCCCCCCCCCCCCCTTTCTCCCCCCCTCCTTCTCTCCCCTCCTTCCTCTCTCTCCTTCCCTCCCCTTCTCCCTACTCCCCCTCCCCCCCCCTTTTCCTCCCCCCCTCCACCTTCCCACCCGCCTCCACCTTCCCTCCCCCCCCCCATTCCCCCCCCCCCCCCCCCCCCCCCCCCCCTTTTTTCCTCCCTCTCCCCTCCTCCTCTCCCCCCCTCCCTCTCCCCCCCCCCCCCTCTCCTCCCTCCCCCCCCCCTCCTTCCCCCCCCCCCCTCCTCCCCCCCCCCCCTCTCCTCCTCCCCTCTCTCCCCCTCCTCCTTCTCTCCCCTCCCCTTCCTTCTCTCCCCTCCTCCTTCTCTCCCTCTCCTCCCTTTCCTCCACCCCTCCTTCTCTCCCCCCTTCCTTCCTCCCCCTCCTTCTCTCTTTCTCTCCCCTCCTCCCTATCCCCCCCCCCCTTCCTCCCTCCACCTTTTCTCCTCCCTCCCTATCCCCCCCCCCCCCCCCCCCCCCCCCCTTTCCCCCCCCCCCCCCCTTCCCCCCCCCCCCCCCTTCCCCCCTTCTCTCCCCTCCTCCCTATTCCCTCCCCCCTCCTTTCCCCCCTCCCCTCCCCATTCCCCCCCCCCCCCCTTTTCTCCCCTCCTCCCTTCCTCCTCCCCCTTCTCCCCCCCCCTTCCTCCTCCTCCCATCCCCCCCCCCCCCCTTCCTTCTCCCCCCCCCCCTCCTCCCTCCCTTTCCCCCCCCCTCTCCCCCCCCCCCCATCTCCTCCCCCTCCCTCTCCCCTCCTCATCCCCCCCCCCCCCCCCCCCTTTCCCCCCCCCCCCCCCCTTCTCCCCCTTCCCCCTATTCCCCCCCCCCCTCCCTGCCCCTCCTCCCCCCCCCCCATTCCCCCCCCTTCCTCCCCCCCCCCCTCCTCTCCCCTCCATTTCTCCCCCCCCCTTTTCTCTCCTCCTCCCTCCTCACCCTCTTCTCCTTCATTCCTCTAACTTAGATGAATAATGTAGTGTTGTACTCTGATTGCAGCCAGGCTCCTCGCACCTCCCTGTCCTGTCGGGTCCCAGTCAGACACATGAACACATGACTTCATTTGCTGAGTCTTCAGAGGTACTGGAACAGTCCAATGGGCCCATATAGAGACATACTGTGGTCCTCAGAGTGGCCTGAGACACAGTCAAGGCCCATATAGAGACATACTCAGTGTTCAGAGTGGCTCAGACACAGTCCAACGGGCCCATATAGAGACATACTGTGGTCCTCAGAGTGGCGAGGTAACGGGCCCAATAGAGACATACTGTGGTCCTAGAGTGGCTGGAATGAGTCAACGGGCCCATATAGAGACATACTGTGGTCCTCAGAGTGGCTCGGACACAGTCCAACGGGCCCATATAGAGACATACTGTGGTCCTCAGAGTGGCTCGACACAGTCCAACGGGCCCATATAGAGACATACGTGTGGTCCTCAGAGTGGCTCGGACACAGTCCAACGGGCCCATATAGAGACATACTGCTGGTCCTCAGAGTGGCTCGGACACAGTCCAACGGGCCCATATAGAGACATATGTGGTTCAGAGTGGCTCGAACAGTCAACGGGCCTTAGAGAGACATACTGTGGTCTGGTAGTGGCTCGGACACAGTCCAACGGGCCCATATAGAGAAGTCATACTGTGGTCCTCAGAGTGAAGCTCAGACACAGTCCAACTGGGCCCTATATAGAGACATACTGTGGTCCTCAGAGTGGCTCAGACACAGTCCAACGGGCCCATAGAGACATACTGTGGTCCTCAGAGTGGCTCAGACACAGTTCAACGGGCCCATATAGAGACACATAACTGTGGTCCTCAGAGTGGCTCGGACACAGTCCAACGGGCCCATATAGAGACATACTGTGGTCCTCAGAGTGGTCGGACGACAGTCCAACGGGCCCTTATAGAGACATACTGTGGTCCTCAGAGTGGCTCGGACACAGTCCAACCGGGCCCATATAGAGACATACTGTGGTCCTCAGAGTGGCTCGGACACAGTCCAAGGGGCCCACATAGAGACATACTGTGGTCCTCCAGAGTGGCTCGGACACAGTCCAACGGGCCCATATAGAGACATACTGTGGTCCTCAGAGTGGCTCGGACACAGTCCAACGGGCCCATATAGAGACATACGTGGTCCTCAGAGTGGCTCGGACACAGAGTCCAATGGGCCCATATAGAGACATACTGGTCCTCAGAGTGGCTCGGACACAGTCCAACGGGCCCATATAGAGACATACTGTGGTCCTCAGAGTGGCTCCGGACACAGTCCAACGGGCCCATATAGAGACATACTGTGGTCCTCAGAGTGGCTCGGACACAGTCCAACGGGCCCATATAGAGACATACTGTGGTCCTCAGAGTGGCTCGGACACAGTCCAACGGGCCCATATAGAGACATACTGTGGTCCTCAGAGTGGCTCGGACACAGTCCAACTGGGCCCAATAGAGACATACTGTGGTCCTCAGAGTGGCTCGACACAGTCCAATGGGCCCAATAGAGAGACATACTGTGGTCCTCAGAGTGGCTCGACAGCAGTCCAACGGGCCCATATAGAGACAATGTGGTCCTCAGAGTGGCTCAGACACAGTCCCGCTTAGACGCCCCAAGAGACATACTGCAGAGGGCCTCAGACACACAGTCAACGGGCCCCTATAGAGACATCACTGTGGTCCCTCAGAGTGGCTCAGACACAGTCCAAATCGGGCCCATATAGAGACATACTGTGGTCCCTCAGAGTGGCTCAGACACAGTCAACGGGCCCAATATAGAGACATACTGTGGTCCTCAGAGTCGGCTCAGCACAGTCCAACGGGCCCATATAGAGACATACGTGGTCCTCAGAGTGGCTCAGACACAGTCCAACGGGCCCATATAGAGACATACTGTGGTCTCTCAGAGTGGCTCCAGACACAGTCCAACGGGCCCATATAGAGACATACTGTGGTCCTCAGAGTGGCTCAGACACAGTCCAACGGGCCCATATAGAGACATACGTGGTCTCAGAGTGGCTCAGACACAGTCCAACGGGGCCCATATAGAGACATACTGTGGTTCTCAGAGTGGCTCAGACACAGTCCAACGGGCCCATATAGAGACATACTGTGGTCCTCAGGGAGAGGCCAGACACAGTCCAACGGGCCCATATAGAGACATACTGTGGTCCTCAGAGTGGCTCAGACACAGTCCAACGGGCCCATATAGAGACATACTGTGGTCCTCAGAGTGGCTCGGAACCCACTGAGAGTTCACTTTGGCATCCAGATAGAGAGATATGACTTCAGACCCTAATCTACACAGAGAGATATGACCTCTGACCTTAATCTACACAGAGAGATATGACTTCAGACCTTAATCTACACAGAGAGATATGACTTCAGACCTTAATCTACACAGAGAGATATGACTTCAGACCTTAATCTACACAGAGAGATATGACTTCAGACCTTAATCTACACAGAGAGATATGACTTCAGACCTTAATCTACACAGAGAGATATGACTTTCAGACCTTAATCTACACAGAGAGATATGACCTCTGACCTTAATCTACACAGAGAGAATGACTTCAGACCTTAATCTACAAGAGAAATATGACATCAGACCTTAATCTACACAGAGAGATATGACTTCAGACCTTAATCTACACAGAGAGATATGACTTCAGACCTTAATCTACACAGAGAGATATGACTTGCGACCTTAAAATCTACAGAGAGATAGTGACTTCAGACCTTAATCTACACAGAGAGATATGACTTCAGACCTTAATCTACACAGAGAAATATGACTTCAGACCCTAATCTACACAGAGAAATCTGACTTCAGACCCTAATCTACACAGAGAGATATGACTTTAGACCTTAATCTACACAGAGAAATATGACTTCAGACCTTAATCTACAGAGAGATATGACTTCAGACCTTAACTACACAGAGAGATATGACTTCAGACCTTAATCTACACAGAGAAATACTGACATCAGACCCTTAATCTACACAGAGAGAATGACTTCGGGACCCTAATCTACACAGAGAGATATGACTTCAGACCTTAATCTACACAGAGAAATATGACTTCAGACCTTAATCTACACAGAGAGATATGACTTCAGACCTTAATCTACACAGAGAGATATGACTTCAGACCTTAATCTACACAGAGAAATATGACATCAGACCTTAATCTACACAGAGAGATATGACTTCTGACCCTAATCTACACAGAGAAATATGACATCAGACCACCCAATCTACACAGAGAAATATGACATCAGACCTTAATCTACACAGAGAAAAATAAGTGACATCAGACCTTAATCTACACAGAGAGATATGACTTCAGATCTTAATCTACACAGAGAAATATGACTTCTGACCCTAATCTACACAGAAAAATATGTTTTATTACTGTTTCTTTATGGGTGTTGTATATTTTTGTTTAATACCTTACTAAACGTCCCCCGAGGGCTAACATTGAGTTCTGGTTGTTGTCTGGTTATTTCAGTTCATTACAGCCCACATTTCTTCCCCGTCCATCTAGTTTACCCTGTGAGCCCCGGCACGGGCATTTACATCTCTCCTCTGACGAACTCCACCGAGGGGAGGAACGTAACAGGACACATAGAGGAAGTTCCTTTCTGAGGAACACAGTGGTCGGCGTCAGAGCCAATTAGAGCCTATTAAATTAGAGCCCAGCCAATGGTACAGCCTAAGCCCCGTTAGAGACCATCCATATTACAGAACGTTAGCACCTGGTCAATTAGAGTAGTGAGTCAACATAATTATCTTCTGTAACATCCAAAACACACACATCACTATAAACTGATATCAACACACACACACATCACCTATAAACTGATATCAAAAACTTTATCACTATAAATGATATCAAACACACATCACTATAGAAACATGATATCAACACACACATCACTATAAACTGATATCAACACCACACATCCTCTATAAACTGATATCAACACTTTCTCCACTATAAACTGGATATCAACACACACATCACTATAAACTGATATCTTTTTAAAAACACACATCACTATAAACTGATATCAACACACACACACATCACTATAAACTGATATCAACACACACATCACTATAAACTGATATCAACACACACATCACTATAAACTGATATCAACACACACACATCACTATAAATGATATACACACACATCACTATAAACTGATATCAACAAAACATCACTATAAACTGATATCAACAAACACAAATCACATATAAACTGATATCAACACACACACATCACTATAAACTGATATCAACACACACATCACTATAAACTGATATCAACACACACATCACTATAAACTGATATCAACAAACACATCACTATAAACTGATATCAACACACACACATCACTATAAACTGATATCAACACACACATCACTATAAACTGATATCAACAAACACAAATCAATGAACTGATATCAACACACACACATCACTATAAACTGATATCAACACACACATCATATAAACGTGATATCAACAACACACATCACTATAAACTGATATCAACACACACACATCACTATAAACTGATATCAACACACACATCACTATAAACTGATATCCAACAAACACAATCACTATGAATTTGATATCAACAACACACATCACTATAAACTGATATCAACACACACATCACTATAAACTGATATCAACAAACACACATCACTATAAACTGATATCAACACACACACATCACTATAAACTGATATCAACACACACATCACTATAAACTGATATCAACACACACACATCACTATAAACTGATATCAACACACACATCACTATAAACTGATATCAACAAACACAAATCACTATAAACTGATATCAACACACACACATCACTATAAACTGATATCAACAATAAAAAAATCACTATAAACTGATATCAACAAACACACATCACTAAACTGATATCTAACATTAACCCAAATCACTATAAACTGATATCAACACACACACATCATATAAACTGAGTATCAACAAACCCAAATCACTATAAACTGATATCAAAAACTACATCACTATAAACTGATATCAACACACACACATCACTATAAATGAGTATCAAAACACACATCACTATAAACTGATATCAACACACACACATCACTATAAACTGATGGTTGTAACAGCCAGTGTTGCTGTTCAGAGAACTGATTGTTAACAAACTGCAAACAAACATCAGGTCCTATGGTGCTGAGGGAACACCTACTGCATACTAGCGGTGGGGAAAGCTACTAAGGCCTGTTCTACTACATGTACTACGGTAGAGCGCTACTAAGGCCTGTTCTACTACATGTACTACGGTAGAGCACTGCTCAGGCCTGTTCTACTACATACTACGGTAGAGCGCTGGTCCAGGCCTGTTCTACTACATGTACTACGGTAGAGCACTTGCTCCCAGGCCTGTTCTACTACATGTACTACGGTAGAGCTCTACTAAGGCCTGTTCTACTACATGTACTACGGTGAGCTCTACTAAGGGGCCTGTTCTACTACATGTACTACGGTAGAGCTCTATACAAGGCCTGTTCTACTACATGTATACGGTAGAGCTCTACTAAGGCCTGTTCTACTACAGTACTACGGTAGAGCACTGCTCCAGGCCTGTAGTCTGTAATCCTAGTTGACCACTGACTCTTATCTTTCCAGCCTTTCCACTGGCTGCTGTCCAGGTAGGACAGGGATAGACCATTCTACTCAGGCCTGTTCTACTACATGTACCACGGTAGAGCTCTACTCCAGTTTCTGTTCTACACACCATGTACTACGGGTGAGAGCGCTACTAAGGCCTGTTGTACTACATGTACTACGTTGGAGAGCACTGCTCGGCTGTTCTACTACATGTACTACGGTAGAGCGCTACTAAGGCCTGTTCTACTACAGTACTATGGTAGAGCACTGCTCAGGCCTGCTGTTCTACTACATGTACTATGGTAGAGCTCATCAAGGCCTGTTCTACTACATGTACTACGGTAGAGCACTGCTCAGGGCTGTTCTACTACATGTACTACGGTTGAGCACTGCTCAGGCCTGTTCTAATACATGTACTTTGGTAGAGCGCTACTGAGGCCTGTTCTACCATGTACTACAGTAGAGCTCTACAAGGCTGTTCTACTACATGTACTATGGTAGAGCCCACTGCTCAGGCCTGTAGTCTGCAATCTAGTTGACCACTGACTCTTATCTTTCCAGCCTTTCCACTGGCTGCTGTCCAGGTAGGACAGTGTGGATAGACCACATTCTACTCAGGCCTGTTCTACACATGTACTATGGTAAGGCTCTACTCAGTTCTGTTCTACTACATGCACTCACGGTAGAGCACTGCTCAGGCCTGTTCACCACATGTACTACGGTAGAAGCTCACTAAGGATGTTCTACCATGTACTACGGTAGAGCACTGCTCCAGGCCTGTTCTACTACATGACTACGGTAGAGCACTGCGCAGGCCTGTTCTACACACTTTGGGTAGAGCGCCGTAGAAGGCCTGTTCTACCACATGTACTACGGTAGAGCGCTACTAAGGCCTGTTCTACTACATGTACTACGAGTAGAGCACTGCTCAGGCCTGTTCTACTACATGTACTATGGTAGAGACTTTTTGCTCAGGCCTGTAATTCACCACATGTACTACGTTAGAGGCTACTAAGGCCTGTTCTGCTACTCACGGTAGAGCACTGCTAAGGCCTGTTCTACTACATGTACTACGAGAGCGCTGCTCAGGCCTGTTCTACTACATGTACTACGGTAGAGCGCTACTAAGGCCTGTAGTCTGTGAATCTAGTTGACCACTGACTCTTATCTTTCCATCCTTTCCACTGGCTGCTGTCCAGGTAGGACAGGGATAGACCATTCTACTCAGGCCTGTTCACACTACATGTACTAGTAGAGCTCTACTAAGGCCTGTTCTACTACATGTACTACGGTAGAGGCTCTACTAAGGCCTGTTCTACTACATGTACTACTGGTAGAGCTACTAAGTTCCTGTTCTACTACATGTACTACGGTAGAGCACTGCTAAGGCCTGTTCTACCACATGTACTACGGTAGAGCGCTACTAAGGCCTGTTGTACCATGTACTACGGTAGAGCGCTACTAAGGCCTGTTCCTACACATGTACACGGTGGTATTTACTACTAAGGCCTGTAGTCTGTAATCTAGTTGGACGACTGACTCTTATCTTCCAGCCTTTCCACTGGCTTGCTCCCAGTGGTAGGACAGATAGACCAGAGATAGATACAGGACTCAGGATGGATATAACCCCTTTTAGCATGGACATTAAGATTGAGGGCTTCCACCATTTTAAAGAATAACTCTCCCTCTGTCCACAATGATACCTATTTGATGATGATGGTTTCTGACCACAGTGATTCTTTAAGAGTGAAACAGGTTGTTGCCTGCAGAGGGCTGGGGGAGAGGAGTGGAAGAGAGGGTTAGGGTGGGGCTGGGGGCTGGGGTGAGAGGGAGTGGGACGGGGGTTAGGGTGGGGCTGGGGGGCTGGGTGAGAGGAGGTGACGGGGGGTTAGGGGTGGGGGGGCTGGGGGGTGAGAGGAGTGGGACGGGGGTTAGGGTGGGGCTGGGGGGCTGGGGTGGAGAGGAGGTGGGACGGGGGGTTAGGGGCTGGGGCTGGGGGGGGCTGGGGGGGCTGGGTGAGAGGAGTGGGACGGGGGTTAGGGGTGGGGCTGGGGTGAGAGGAGTGGGGACGGGGGTTAGGGGCGGGGCTGGGTGAGAGGAGGGGACGGGGTTAGGGGTGGGGCTGGGTGAGAGGAGAGGGACGTGGGGGTTAGGGTGAGGCTGGGGGCTGGGTGAGAGGAGGGGAAGAGGTTAGGGGTGAGGCTGGGTGAGAGGAGTGGGACGGGGGTTAGGGTGAGGCTGGGTGGGGCTGGGTGAGAGGAGTGGGACGGGGTTATTAGGGGTGGGGCTGGGTGAGAGGAGTGGGACGGGGTTAGGGGTGTGAGGCTGGGTGGGGCTGGGGTGAGAGGAGTGGGGACGGGGTTAGGGTGGGGCTGGGGTGAGAGGGAGGACGGGGGGGTTAGGGGTGGGAGGCTGGGGGGCTGGGTGAGAGGAGGAAGGAGGGGGTTAGGGTGGGGCTGGGGCTGGGTGGGTGAGAGGGGAGGACGGGGGGTTAGGGTGAGGTGGGGCCTGGGGGAGAGAAGGGAGAGGAGAGAGTGGGAGGGAGACGGTTGGGGCTAGCAGAATGGGCTTCTCTTAGAGCATACATTTGCCCTAAGTGCGATGTTGAATGTAGTTATTACTGGAAGCTGCTGATTCTGGTCTCCTGACCTGACAAACACACACACACACACACACACTCAAACACACACACACAAAACAAACACACAACACAAACAAACACACACACACACACACACACACACAGCAGAATCAAGACATGACAAACTCATTAACTGAAATAGCTACAGTATATAGATTTCAATGTATGAGAGATGGAGAATATCAGTATATACTTAATGTGTGAGAGATGGAGAATATAAGTATATACTAATGTGTATGTGAGAGATGGAGGATATCAGTATATACTTAATGTGTGAGAGATGGAGAATATAAGTATATACTTAATGTGTGAGAGATGGAGAATATCAGTATATATTAATGTGTGAGAGATGGGAAAAATATCAGTTATACTTAATGTAAAGAGAGATGAGAGAATATCAGTATATACTTAATGTGTGAGAGATGGAAAAATATCAGTACTGTCAGCCTCAGGCCCACTAAATACTGTAGAATAGATACCAGCAGAGTCCTGATAGATACGCAGTAGTCACAGATAGATACCAGCAGTACTGATAGGATACCAGTAGTCGTGATAGAGGCAGTAGTCCTGATAGATACCAGTAGTCCTGATAGAGACCAGTAGAGTCCTGATAGATACCAGTAGTCGTGATAGATACCAGTAGAGTCCTGATAGATACCCAGTAGTCCAGATAGATACCCAGTAGTCCTGATAGAGACCAGCAGTGTCCTGATAGATACCAGTAGAGTCCTTGATAGATAACAGCAGTGTCCTGATAGATACCAGTAGAGTCACAGATAGATACCAGCAGTGTCACAGATAGATACCAGTAGAGTCCTGATAGATACCAGCAGTGTCCTGATAGATACCAGCAGTGTCCAGATAGATACCAGCAGTGTCCTGATAGATACCAGTGAGTCCTGATAGATACCAGTAGTCCTGATAGATACCAGTAGAGTCCTGATAGTAGATACCAGCAGAGTTCTGATAGATACCAGTAGAGTCCTGATAGATACCAGTAGAGTCCTGATAGATACCAGCAGTCCTGAGATACCAGAGTAGAGTCCTGATAGATACCAGTATAGTCCTGATAGATACCCAAAGAGAATCCTGATATATCTGCCAGTAGAGTCCTGATAGATACCAGTATAGTCCTGATAGATACCAGTAGAGTCCCTGATAGATACCAGTAGAGTCCTGATAGATACCAGTAGAGTCCTGATAGATATCAGTAGAGTCCTTGATAGATACCAGTAGTCCTGATAGATACCAGTAGAGTCCTGATAGATACCAGTAGTTCTGATAGATACCAGTAGAGTCCTGAGTAGATACCAGTAGAGTCCTGATAGATACCAGTAGAGTCCTGATAGATACCAGTCCTGATAGTGATACCAGTAGAGTCCAGATAGATACCAGATAGAGTCCTGATAGATACCAGTAGTCCTGATAGATACCAGTAGAGTCCTGATAGATACAGTAGAGTCCTGATAGATACCAGTAGAGTCCCGATAGATAGCAGTAGTCCTGATATAGATACCAGCAGTCCTGATAGATACCAGTAGAGTCCTGATAGATACCAGCAGTCCTGATAGATACCAGTAGAGTCCTGATAGAGACCAGTAGAGTCCTGATAGAGACCAGTAGAGTCCTGATAGAGACCAGTAGAGTCCTGATAGATACCAGTGCAGAGGTCCTGATAGATACCAGTAGAGTCCAGACGAGATACCAGTAGAGTCCTGATAGATACCACTGGTCCTGATAGATACCAGTAGAGTCCTGATAGATACCAGTAGAGTCCTTGATAGATACCAGTAGAGTCCTGATAGATACCAGTAGAGTCCTGATAGATACCCAGTAGTCCTGATAGATACCTGTAGTAGAGTCCTGATAGATACCAGTAGTCACAGATAGATACCCAGTAGAGTCCTGATAGATACCAGTAGTCCTGATAGATACCAGTAGAAGTCCTGATAGATACCAGCAGTCCTGATAGATACCAGTAAGTTGAAGATACCAGTAGAGTCCTGATAGATACCAGTAGAGTCCTGATAGATACCAGTAGAGTCCTGATAGATACCAGGCTCAGACTGCCTGCATAGTTTACCATAGTTACCATAGTTACAGCTGGGCGCTCGGTAAGGACATGTGGTTTCAACTTCATCAATGAATAAGAGTTAGAAGGTCTGGATGTTGTAAAGTCTACAGTACTATAGAGTAGAGGTCTGGATGTTGTAATCAACAGGACGATAAGCAGTAGAGGTATGGATGTTGTAGTCTAAGCAGTACTGATACAGTAGAGGTCACAGTAGAGGTCTGGATGTTGTAGTCTACAGTACTATACAGTGGAGGTCTGTAGAGGTCTGGATGTTGTAGTCTGGCAGTACTTACAGTGGAGGTCTACAGTAGAGGTCTGGATGTTGTAGTCTGGCAGTACTTAAGGCTAGTGAGGTCTGGATGTGGGGAAGTCTACCAGTACTATACAGTAGAGGTCTGGATGTTGTAGTCTACAGTACTATACAGTAGAGGTCTGGATGTTGTAGTCTACAGTACTATACAGTAGAGGTCTGGATGTTGTAGTCTACAGTACTATACAGTAGAGGTCTGGATGTTGTAGTCTACAGTACTATACAGTAGAGGTCTGGATGTTGATTAGTCATAAGGTACTATACAGTAGAGGTCTACAGTAGAGGTCTGGATGTTGTAGTCTACAGTACTATACAGTAGAGGTCTGGATGTTGCTAGTCTACAGTACTATACAGTAAGAGGTCTACAGTAGAGGTCTGGATGTTTGTGGCTCTGTACTAGTACAGTAGAGGAGTCTGGATGTTGTAGTCTACAGTACTATACAGTAGAGGTCTGGATGTTGCTAGTCTACAGTACTATACAGTAGAGGTCTGGATGTTGTGGTTAGGGTTATAGCCTGTACTATACAGAGAAAGTAAAGGTCTGGATGTTGGTAGGGAGCCTGACTATAGCAGGAGTTAAAGGTCTGGATGTTAGGTTTATAGCCTGTAACATGCATGGAGTTAAAGGTCTGGATGTTGGGGTTAGGGTTATAGCCTCAGCTACAGGAGTTAAAGGTCTGGATGTTTAGGGTTGAGGTTATAGCCACTGTACTATACAGGAGTTAAAGGTCTGGATGTTAGGGTTAGGGTTATAGCCTGTACTATACAGAGTTAAAGGTCTGGATGTTAGGGTTGCCATAGTGGCACTATTCAGGAGTTAAAGGTCTGGATGTTGGGGTTAGGGTTATAGCTTGTACTATAGGAGTTAAAGGTCTGGATGTTAGGGTTATAGCCTGTACTATACAGAGTTAAAGGTCTGGATGTTAGGGTTATAGCCTGCTTTACAGGAGTGTAAAGGTCTGATGTTTAGGGTTAGTACTATACAGGAGTTAAAGGCTGGATGTTAGGTTAGGGTTGCCTTCTGTACTATACAGGAGTTAAAGGTCGGATGTTAGGGTTAGGGTTTATCAGCCTGTACTATACAGGAGTTAAAGGTCTGGATGTTAGGGTTAGGGTTATAGCCTGACTTACAGGAGTTAAAGGTCTGGATGTTGCAGGTTATAGCCTGTACTATACAGGAGTTAAAGGTCTGGATGTTAGGGGTTATAGCCTGTACTATACAGGAGTTAAAGGTCTGGATGTTAGGGTTATAGAACTGTACTATAAGCAGGAGTTAAAGGTCTGGATGTTAGGGTTATAGCCTGTACTATACAGGAGTTAAAGGTCTGGATGTTAGGGTTATAGGCCTGTACTATACAGGAGTTAAAGGTCTGGATGTTGTTAGGGGTTATAGCCTGTACTATACAGGAGTTAAAAGGTGGATGTTAGGGTTATAGCCTGTACTGCCTACAGGAGTTAAAGGCCTGGATGTTAGGGTTATAGCCTGTACTATACAGGAGTTAAAGGTCTGGATGTTAGGGTTAGGGTTATAGCCTGTACTATACAGGAGTTAAAGGTCTGGATGTTAGGGTTAGGGTTATAGCCTGACTATATAGGAGTTAAAGGTCTGGATGTTAGGGTTGCTAGCCTGTACTATACAGGAGTTAAAGGTCTGGATGTTAGGGGTTATAGCCTGACTTTACTCCCCAAGGAGTTAAAGGTCTGGATGTTAGGTTAGGGGTTATAGCCTGTACTGACACAGGAGTTAAAGGTCTGGGATGTTAGGGTTACTCAGCCTGCTACTCTACAGGGAGTTAAAGGTCTGGATGTTAGGGGGAGTTCTAGCCTGTACTATAAGAGCAAAAGGTCTGATGTTAGGGTTGGGGATAGCTCTGGATGTTAGGGTTAGTGGGCTAGCTCTGGATCGTTGGGGTTATGGATAGCTCTGGATGTTAGTACAGTGGGGAAAAAGTATTTAGTCAGCCACCAATTGTGCAAGTTCTCCCACTTAAAAAGATGAGAGGCCTGTAATTTTCATCATAGAGTACATCGTCAATTCTGACAGACAAATTGAGGGAAAAAAATCCAGAAAATCACATTGCAGGATTTTAATGAATTTATTTTGCAAATTATGGTGGAAAATAAGTATTTGGTCACCGACAAACAAGCAAGATTTCTAAGGCTCCACAGACCTGTACTTCTTTAAGAGGCCCTCTGTCTCCACTCGTCTGTATATGGTTCCTGTTTGAACTTGTTATCAATGATATAAAAGACACCTGTCCACTAACCTCAAACAGTCACACTCCAAACTCCTCACTATGGCCAAGACCAAAGAGCTGTCAAAGGACCACCCAGAAACAAAATTGTAGACCTGCACCAGGCTGGGAAGCACTGAATCTGCAATAGGTAAGCAGCTTGGTTTGAAGAAATCAACTGTGGGAGCAATTATTAGAAATGGAAGACATACAAGACCACTGATAATCTCCCACGATCTGGGGCTCCCAAGATCTCACCCCCGTGCGAGGTCAAAATGATCACAAGAACGGTGAGCAAAAATCCCAGAACCACACGTGGGGGGACCTAGTGAATGACCTGCAGAGAGCTGGGACCAAAAGTAACAAAAGCCTACCATAAGTAACACACTACGCCGCCAGGGACTCAAATCCTGCCGGCAAGAGACAGTGTCCCTGCTTAAGCCAGTACATGTCCAGGCCCGTCTGAAGTTTGCTAGAGTGCATCCAGAAGAGGATTGGGAGGAATGTCATATGGTCAGATGAAACCAAAATATAACTTTTGGTAAAAAACTAAACTAGTCGTTTTTGGAGGACAAAGAATGCTGAGTTGCATCCAAAGAACACCATACCTACTGTGAAATGGGAGTAGAAAACATCATACTTGGGGCTGTTTTTCTGCAAAGGGACCAGGACGACTGATCCGTGTAAAGGAAAGAATGAGATGGGGCCATGTATCGTGAGATTTGAGTGAAAACCTCCTTTCCATCAGCAAGGGCATTGAAGATGAAACGTGGCTGGGTCTTTCAGCATGACAATGATCCCAAACACACCGCCCGGGCAATCGAAGGGAGTGGCTTCGTAGAAGCGATTTCAAGGTCCTGGAGTCTCCAGATCTCAACCCCATAGAAAATCTTTGGAGGGAGTTGAGAAAGTCCGTGTTGCCCAGCGACAGCCATAAACATCACTGCTCCTGAGATCTGCATGGAGGAATGGGCCAAAATACCAGCAACAGTTCGTGAAAACCTTGTGAAGATCACACGAAAACGTTTGACCGTGTCATTGCCAACAAAGGGTATATAACAATGTATTGAGAAACTTTTTGTTATTGAACCAAATACTTATTTTCCACCATAATTTGCAGAAATAAATTCATTAAAAATCTCTAAATGTGATTTTCTGGATTTTTTTCCTCATTTTGTCTGTCAGTAGTTGACGTGCACCTATGATGAAAATTACAGGCATTTCTCTCATCTTTTTTAAGTGGGAGAACTTTGCACAATTGGTGGCTGACTAAATACTTTTTTTCCCCACT